>NC_056750.1:805303081-805308081 GCF_019279795.1 Protopterus annectens | reverse complement strand
AAGATGGTGCATCAGCTGTACATGGATGCATTTTTCCATAATTTTGGCAAGTGGAGACAATATGGGTACTGGACGAAAGTTAGATAATTCAGTGGAAGTACAACCTTTATGGAGTGGTATCACATAAGATTTTTTCCAAATGGAGGGGATAAAGGCTTCTGCTATATCGCGGTTGACAAGAATGGAAACTGGGTATGTTACAGCATTAGCAACTTTTTGCATCTATTCAGCAGGGAGATGATCGGCTGATAAGATAGTAGGTTTTAATTTCTTTTGAGTAAAGCTTGAATAAATGAAGTAGTGACTGGTTGGAATCTAAAAGAGAGATGGCTATCAGGAATTGGCTGATTTGTACTGGGGCAGCTAGGGGGTAGTTGATTAGCTAGTGATTGCATAGCTGTGGTGAAAAAGTGGTTAAAGATGTTGGCAACATCCTCAGGTGATTTGTCAGTGGTAGCTGCAGGGGATGGGGTAATGGTTTGGCTTGGGTGCATTCATTTATTTATACTTGCCCAGAATTTCTGGGGGTTGTTTTGATTTTTTTGTTATAAATGGTAGTAGTAGTTTTTCTTATCAAGTAAGACATACTTCTTGGTTTCATTTCTTAGCTGGTGGTACTTTATTTGGTCTGGGGGAGGGGGTTGTGGTACACTATAGGGCCCAGGCTTTGTTTCTGAAGGCAGTTTTAGATTTGGTACATTTGGTAAGCCATGGAGCAACTTCTGATTTTGCTCTAGTGGAGTGCATGGGAGCGTGAAAATCCAGGATGATGAGAAATTTATTGTTAAAGCAGGCTACAACTTCATCTAGGGGTAGATGCTTTAGAACTGACCAGTTACATGCTTTAAGTTCTTCATGCAATTTGGCAAGGTGAAAGTTCTTCTTGGTTCTTATTGTTATGAGAATGGACTGATGGGGAATGATGGCTTTATACTTAATTATATAGGTAAGAAAGTGGTCACTTAAGTCATCAGGAAGGGTGCCTGAAGTGTACAATTGGGGATGGGAGTTAATAAGTATCCAGTCTAGTATACTTTCCTTAAGGCTGGGTTTAGCTATACTTGTTGGAGTGGAAATGGTTTGTGTAAACTCATATAAGTTAATGTGGGTGGAGGGAGATTCTGTGGAACAGGTGTTTAGTCAATGTTGCAATCTCAAAGTACAATGGTTTCCTGAGGGCAGGTGCTAGATAATGAATTGAGGATACATTCTAGGGTGGTTATATTATTTCCTGGAGGAATGTACACACAGATAATCCTTGTACATTTGTTATTCTTTGTTTGAATCTTGGTGAATAGAATTTCTGCATTGTTTGCTTGAAGAAGATGTATGGGGTCCATAGTGGCATTGAGAGTAGATTTACAAATTACACGTACTCCACCTCCTTTCCTAGCAATCCTATCTAACGTAAGGATATTATATCCAGGTGGAAGAATTTCATTGTCAGAGGTTGATGGTTTTAGCCAAGTTTCTGTTAGACAGAATATGTCAGGGGAGTGGATGTCTAGGAGGGCATTTAGTTCATGCACTTTGTTACTTAGGGTTCTGATACTGAGGTCACAGATTAGTAGTGAGTTGAAAGGTCGCTTAATAGGTGTTGGTTTAGTGAGGAGACTTGGGTGGGAGCCAGTTTTATTAAGAGTGGGTGGGTCTGGGTTAGGATGAATGTCACCATCAATTATGAGGTTATAGTGCATGTGTAGTATAAGCTACAAAAAAATTATCAGTTTATGATAGTGTCTGGTTTTAGACCGGCTATACCTAACATAAGTAGGTTGATAGTTTAATAGAAAAATGAAAGTGCTGATCACTGGTTTGGCTATATTTTTTTCAAAGTCTTGGTGAATTTTATATTATATTTATATATGTGTATATAGACACATATATGTATGAGTCTATATATATATATATATATATATATATATATATATCTATATATATATCTATGTATATATATATATATATATACATTTACATATATATATATATATATATATATATATATATATTTTATATTTATATATACATTTTGTATGTGTGTATATATATATATATATATATATACATATATATATATATATATATATATATATATATATATATATATATATATATATATATATATATATATATATATATATATATATATATATATTACAGGAACACTTTATAATCCCAAAATTCTGAAATATTGCATTTCAGAATCCAGAAATTATAAAGCCAAAAGCTCAAAATTCACAAACCCCAGAAGAGCGAATTTCAAAATCCCGAAGTCTGGAAATGTTGATTAGCACTTCCGGTGTTGCACTGTGTGAATGGATAGCCAGAGATTCAGATAAGTATTTATGTTTAAGGGTTTTGGATAGGGGCTTTAGTGAGTGTGTCAGTGTGTTTTGTTACTGTGATGTGTACGAGGGGAATGTAACTTGTTTGGTGGTGTTTTTGTGCATTTGTCTGTGTAGTGCGACCTTGGAGTTAGTATATTTAAGTAGGGGTGTGTGGGGGTGCAGCCCCCCCACATGGGAGGTGTAAGGGGGCTTGCCCTCTGTTTGTAAGTAGTGCAGGTTTGTGCTTTTGTGTGTGGGGGGAAGTTGTGTGTATGTGTTTGTGTGTGGTGCTTGGTTAGAGTAGGAGTCGCAATTTTGAAATTCGCGCTTCTGGGGTTTCAGGATTTTAAGGTTCCACATTTATGATCTTGAGATTCTGAAATTCAACACTTCAGGATTATAAAGTGAACATATATATATATATATATATATATATATCTATATATATATATATATATATATATATATATACACACATATGCACACTATATATATGGATATATATATATATATTTATATATATGTATGCACACACACACATATATATATATATATATATATATATATATATATATATACATATATATATATATATATATATATATATATATATATATATATATATATATATATATATATATATATATATATATATATACATATATATGTGTATATATATCCATATATGTATGTACATATATATATATATATATATATATATATATATGTATATGTACATATATATATATATATATATACATATATATGTATATATACATATATATCTATACATATATATATATATATATATATATATACATATATATATATATATATATATATATATATATATATATATATATATATGTGTGTACATATATACATATATATATATACATATATATATATAAAGATAAATATATATATATATATACACAGACACACACATATATATGTACATATATATATATATATACATATATATATATATGTGTACATATATATATATATATGTATACATATATATATATATGTGTACATATATATACATATATATGTACATACATATATTTATATATATATATATATATATATATATATATATATATATATATATATGTGTGTGTGTGTACGTATATACATATATATATGTATATATATATATATATATATATATATATATATATACACACACACAGAAACACACATATATATGTACATATATATACATACACATATATATATATATATATGTGTACATATATATATATATATATATATACATATATACATATATACATATATATGTACATACATATATATATAATAAAATGACACCACCAGACGATAAAGACTGCTGTGGCAAAAGATATCACAGTCTCGTTTAACAAAAATATAGCCACAGTAATCACCACGGCTTCACAATTACGAACTGGTATATATTCTAGTTGTATACAACGGCATCGAAGAAGAGAAATCCAAGCTGGTAAATATAAAACCAAAAAACGTTTATTTCAGCAACAACAACAGTAAGCGCTTTCACCCATCGGCTTCATCAGACTTGTGTTTGTAAAAGATTAATCATACCATTTAAATATCCCTTTGTCCATCCTTGATAGGTTAAAACTATTACATCACATCCTTCAAACGTCTGACTGTATTAACTATTCAACAGCTATTCGTAGCTTCATAGTTACAGCGCAGAATAGTCATTGAAACATCTATAGCTTAAAAAGCTAATAGGTGATTAATAATATATACTGCTTATATAAACTATGCATTAATGAACTATACATTTAAAAACTCCTCATGCATAACATATATTGCACATATCCAACCTATCTACTATAACCTACCAAATTCATATACATGTTTGTAAATCTTCAGATATAAATAACAATAATAGACATCTCATAATACTGATAAACTATTGTTATGCAATAAAAATTCAAATATGCTAAACTATTTTTATGCAGTTGATAATAATTAAAAATAAAAATATCCCTTAATACTGCCATAAAAATGTGTTTGCAATAAGAACATTCACAAATAAAAGATTTTTCACACAATAAAAATGCAAATGTACTAGACAAACCAATTAATATTTATCTAATACTTCGCTTCCTGCCTTTCAAAATAGGTTTTATCGGAACCCTGTCATTTAGACCTGGGCTGATATCAGCCCTAAGCCTAATAATCCATTTGGATTCACATTCTTCGGTGTAATTACATATATCTCCTCCCCTTAGAGTCCTGTGACAAAATACTTCCCGTTAGTGGTCGGTGACATAATAAACGCTTTAAATTCCTCCTGTTCTTAAAGCAATATACAGGATTGGGTCCTACTATTTTAGCTAACTTCTCATCTAATAACAAAGTTCCCCAATGTTTATTTATAATTTCTTTAATATTCTCTGTATCAGCTGTATAATACAGGGGTATTCTTATTGAACTATCTGGAACAGAGCTTGAACGTATCTCATTCACACTTATTCCTTCTGAAAAATAAGGTGCTGCTCTAGTTCTTCTAAGACCTTCTGTGGCACTTATTGCCTGATTGATTTCTCTATCTGTATAACTTCTGTCTCTAAATCTAGAAGTCAGATTCCCCATTTCCATCCTATAACACTCTTCCATAGGATTGAGAACTTTGAGACTCAATCCTATGGAAGA
>NC_056750.1:805293081-805295581 GCF_019279795.1 Protopterus annectens | reverse complement strand
TTGGCTGCAGATATTATGGTGGTATCATCTGCATATTGCACTATTGAGGCTTTAGGAATACTGTTTGGGAGCGGATTGGTGAAGAAAGTAAAAAGAAGTGGCCACAGGATGGAGCCTTGGGGTACTCCTAGGGAGACTGGTAGGGAGGGGGAGAGTTAGTTTTGTAACATAACAGCTTGTTTCCTTCCCTCTAGGTAGTTTTTAAACCAGGAGATGGCAGGGGTGGTAAGATTTAGAGTTGCTAGTGAAAGAAGGAGCATATTGTGGTTAACCATATCGAATGCTTTGGACAAGTCAAGGAACGTGACAGATACAAGGCGTCAGTTGTTTCTGTGAGTATTGACAATGTTGGTGAATTCTATTAGTGTGGTGGTGGTGGTATGGAAGGGTCTAAAGCCATGTTGTTGTGTTGCTATTAGATTATTTTCTAGGAGATATTTCATTAGTTGCTTGTGCATTACCCTCTCTAAAATTTTAGATAAAGGGGTTAGTATGGCTATAGGGCAGTAGTTATTGAGTTCCAGGGAGGTTCCCCCCCTTTATGTAGAGGAATTATATGGGATATTTTCCATAGCTTGGGAACTATACACTCGGAGATGAATCTGTTAATTAGGATGGAGACAGGATATGATATGGCTTCTGCAGCCAGGTGGAGATATTCAGCGGGTAATTTATCTGCAGCTGGAGACTTTGGATTGAGCTTGCGGAGTAGTTTTTCAATGGATTTGGTTGGTTCTGGGTGGAAGCTGAACTTGGGGCAACTGTTAGTTGGGGTGAGGGAGTGGATTTGCAGGGGTGAGGATGTTGTCATAGGGCTGGTTGTTTGCAAGGGTCTGGATGGTTTCTGTAAAGTATTTATTAAATTGAGTGGGGATGTCTTCTTGGTTATCTATTTTTGGGGTTGGGGTAGTTGTTTTATCTGGTTGTAGAATAGAGTTAATTGCTGCCCAAAATATTTGTGGGTTGTTCCTGTGCTTATCCTGTAACTTTTGGTAGTAAGATGTTTTGTCTGTTTTGGTGAGTTTTTTGGCTTTGTTAAGTAGTTCAACGTATATTTGTTTGTTCAACTGGGATTTGCTGTTGAAGTAGTTGGCCCAGGCCTTGTTTCTTTTTTTGAGGAGAGATTTTGCCTGGGGTTAACCAGGGGGCTTATTTAGTTTTAATTCTTGTTGTTCTGGAGGGGGCGTAATGGTTAAGGGTGTTTAAAGATATAAAAGGAAGTGCAGGACAAACAGCGTATACTACAAATGTAGATTTACAATCAAAACAGGTTTTAAAGTAAATATTAAAATTGTTATGTTTAAAAGTATAATGTTTACATTCTAAAATATAGTGGCAGGCAACACAATTCATGCAGGGAAACATTACAATTTCTCTGGATTCTGTTAAATTATAAAACTGATAAAGGGCTGTTGTCTCTATTTTCAAAAAGTGTTCTAAGTGACTTGTACTTCTTATGTGTAAAAACAGTAAAGAGCCCTAATTTATCAGATACATCTTGGCTGGATGTTAACACATCCCAATTGTATAAAACACTTTTTTTATAGTGGAGGAATCCCTGCAAATAAGAACTGGAAAACTAGTGCATCTGTCAGTTATAGAGGCTTTTGCAGTAACTGGCTCAATGGAGGTGTGTTCAGACAATGAAGACTGATTGGAGCAAAATGAGGGAGAAGTCCCCAATTCATTCATAGTATTGGTAATAGGGTTGATAGAAGTGTTATGTACAGACTTCTGCTTAAAGTCATATAAAATAATAGGTGGAAACTTTGTGAGTCTTAAAAAACATACATAATTAAATAGTGTTTAATAACTGCATAGGATAACCCCTCTTAATAAGAAAAATCAGTGAACAAATTGCATTCATAGAAAAACATGTTATCTTCACTTATAAGAAGGGGTGCATACTCATACAGAGTAAATAATTATTCCTAAAGGTCTTTTCTCCATACATGGTGGAAGACCATGTGAGTGTGTCTTTGTGAAAAGTAATAAGTATATCTAGGAAGTTTATTTGTGGTCCACAAACTGAAAGTTTAAAGTTTAAAAATGGAAGGCTATCTGAAATCTCCTGAATAAAATTAAAAAGGGCTGTTTTGCTATACACACATTATATATATATTTATATATATTTTATATTTATATACAGACACACACACATATATATATATATATATATACACACACACACAAACACACACACAAAAACAACTTCTATTTATATACATACATATTTTATATTTATATATGTATTTTATATAAATAAAAATATATATATAAATATATAAATAAAAAGCATATATATAAATATAAGATATATATAAATATAAGATAGCTATATATATGTATAATATATATATATATATATATATATATATATATAAAATATATATATATATATATATATATATATATATATATATATATATATATATATATATATCATATTGATATATATATTATATATATATATATATATATATATATATATATACACACA
>NC_056750.1:805123081-805285581 GCF_019279795.1 Protopterus annectens | reverse complement strand
AACTTTATTTCAATCTCTCTGGCCGTTACTTCATCCCATTTCGTATCCTGTACATTTTGAACTTCTTAGTCTTTTTTATTTATTTTTTTACTTCTTCTATCCACTTAGCATCTTTGTTACATTCCACAGGATCTTCATAGATATTTCTCAAATATATATATATCTATTTCTTCTTTTTGTGGTGTTTTTTCAATTCCTTTTGTCTTGTTTCCCAATTTTCTATAAAGTAACCAAAAACCAAACAGCAACAGCTAACGCCACTGGCTCTGTGAATCTTGAGAAACCGGTAACTCCTTCTTTAAATATAAAACCAAGGTAACATCCAACAAACGAAAGCAGCAGCCCTCTAATAGTTAAACTCCACACTTTATTCGAACACAAGACATACACTAACAACGGTTATTGTACACAACACAGGCTTCATCAGAACTCATCGCTTAACCGTTGTTAGTGTATGTCTTGTGTTCGAATAAAGTGTGGAGTTTAACTATTAGAGGGCTGCTGCTTTCATTTGTTGGATGTTACCTTGGTTTTATATTTAAAGAAGGAGTTACCGGTTTCTCAAGATTCACAGAGCCAGTGGCGTTAGCTGTTGCTGTTTGGTTTTTGGTTACTTGTTGCTGCGAACGCTGTTTTTGGATATTGCAATTTTCTATAAAACTTTTTGGGGTCACCAATAAATTGCTTATTTTGTACTTTTCCTTTACATTTATCTGCCTGTGCTGATATTTTTAGTTTATTATTTTCAATACTGCATGATGGATCCTGTCTGTTCTGATACTGCTCATTGCTTTTATCACACCTTTCGGAGTAGTTTTGTTGATCTGTTTCTTCTTTTTCTATACTCTTCTAACAGTGACACTTCTTGCTTTAATTGCTTTACAGTTTTCTCTATTTGATACTTCCATGATGGTATTCGATTTTTCCCCTTCCTTTCCCTTACTACCCTGTGTTTTTGTGGTAAGACTATCTGTTATTAATTTAGCCGCACAGTAATATATCCTATTTACTTCTATTATGTTGCATGAATCTCTATGGACAACCCTTATTACGGTTGTTCATTGGTTTGAGCAAACTTCTAACTCTTTGGGTTTTGTTGAATTTCTATAATCTATTTCTTTCATCGATCTTAATACGTCTTTCTATCGCCATCAAATCAAACAACTCATTTTCTTCTAAACTGAAGGTACATTCTTTGTCCATTTCCTGAAGGCATTCTACAGAAATCTCGAGAGTATCTTCCTGTACCACATTCTCTTAAATTTCATCCTGAGTCATACGTTGCTCTTTCATATGCAAACTCACTGGCTTATCACTCCACAACACTGACTGTCTCATAGTTGCCACAGTTTCCTGTTGCTTCCCTTTGTGGGCAACTCCAACTGAATATTTGCACTGATTTCCTGTGGATGACTCCAAAGTATCATCATACGGCAACTGATCAGATGCTTCCCGCTCCACTGGTTTCTCCTTTACTTGGGGATCCATTGCTCTATCCTTCTGTGATGTCATCAGAGTTAGATTTTCTACACTAAATCCTTCATTCTGCAAGCAATCTATAACTCCAGCTTCTTTCTTTAACTTCCCCATTACTAATCCGCTTTTCTACTTTTCCTCTTCGTTGTCTTATTTTTTGTATTGTAAAATTTTCCATGTCTGGATGCCTTGGCATGTATTTCTTTTCAAATATCTTTAGTGCTGCTCTTTTTGTACTGATTAGTTTTGGTTTCTCCTTTGCATAAATATTGCATCATATTAAATCTTTTTTCCCATGTCCATATTTCTTCTTCAAATGTCTACTGCTACTCGTGTTTCTCTACTTTGAGGACTCGTCGTTCCATCATGTTGTGATATAACCTGTATTAGACTCTCTACACTACATCCTTCACTTCACAGGTATTCCATAACTTCAGCTTCTATTTTTTTTTAACTTCTACTGTACTAATCTTCTGTTCTAAGTTACCTCTTTGTGATCTTGTTTTTATATTGTGAAATATTTTATTACCGGATGCCTTTGCCTATATTTCTCTTCTAATATATTTGGGGCTGCACTTTTTATGTTGATTAATTTGTTTTTCTCCTTTGCATAAATATTGCACAATATCAGATCTCTCTTTCTTTCCCATGTCTACATTTCTTTTTTTATACCTTTCAAAAGTCTCTAGATTTTGTTCTTTGTATTTTCATACGTGCTCACTTCTTTTAACAAACAGCCCAAGGTTTCTTGGTCTATAATAATGTTTTTCATAAATTTGTTGCATTAATAAACACAAAATTTTATTTGAAGCTTCTGACACTTTTTCTTGTGAAAGTATTTTTCATTCCTCTAATTTCTATCAACATTTTTGTACATCTTCTGTCTGGAAATTCTGGGCTTCTTGCACAACAGTAACAATACATAATTCCTTTCTTATCCTCAGTGGTCCACACTCTATTGTCTTTATGGCTCTTTTATGGCTTATCAGTTTTTGTGATTTTTGTGTACTACTACTTTCTTCTACAACAGGGGAGGAGGGCATCCTCCCTCTAGGCCTGACTCTAGCCCCACTGTAGGAATGTTTTCTTGTCTTGAGGATTCTACACTGTCATTTTTTTTCAGTCCTGCCACCAGTGCACCTAACAGGCTTGGGCACTTTTTTATCCTGGATCTTGTGCACCCAGCTTTTTTTTTTTTTTTTTTTTAATCTACTTCTGCTTATGATATACGGTATATAAAATACAGTCTATATATATCGGTGTCATCTTGATGAGATTTTGTGAAAAACAGGGTCCACCTCATGAAGGTACTCACCAAGACTTCTCCTTTGCCTACTGACTTATCTTTCCATTCAGAGACGTTTTGTACGGTTATTCTCATTATTCTTCAAGGATCTGCAACTAAAATCCCAGTCTCTCCTCATTTCTTGACCCCCCTCCCAGTTTCATCATCATCCTTTTCCACTTTGAATTATAGCTTTTTGGCTGTACTATGTGTAGGAGTCTTAACTATGTAGCTCTGAAATATCACTTCAAATTGGGTAATCCAAACCACCCTGTTATACTGGAAGAACAAACTTATCCCACTTGACTCTTCCCCTCCCAGATAAAATCCTTCAACTCTTAATTGCTATCCACAACTTCTCCTCCAGATGACGAATGAGGTATGCGGTTGGCATAATGGTTAAAGTGTTTACCTTACAAACACAAGGTGCAGGGTTTAATTCTCATATGAAGTAATTGGTTAGGCTTAAAATGGTCCACAAGGGCAGTTAGCCTAATATCAATCTATGAACCTATGATAAAAAATACGCCTGACCTTTGTTTACAATTAAAGGGACAAAACATTTGTACTGCTTGTATCTTGCTATCCATATCCATAGAACAGAGTTTTCACTTTTTCAGTTTTTGTATTACCTTTTGTTTAGTCTCTTCCCACATATCCTTTGCTGCCATAACAAAATCCTTTTCAATGCATACTCCTAAATACTTAATTTTATTATGCCCCCCCATAAATATGGGTATTGCTGAACCAATTCATGTGTAGGTGTGCAGTTTACAGCTACTATTGTTTTATCTTTATTAATTTTGCATCCTGAAAAGACTTCAAACTGTCTCAGAATGTTCTACAACACTTAAATACCCTTTTCTGGTTTTATCAAGTACAAAACAATATCATCTGCAAATAAAGCCAATTTTTCCTTGATTACCATACCATTTATATCCTTGAATTTCTAAGTCCTTTATTTTCTTCGAAAATGGCTCTAAATATAATGCAAATAACAAAGGGCAAGGACGACACCCCTGCCTGGTTCCTCTGTTCAGAGAGAAATTATCAGAGAGGAAACCCCCACTTTAATTTTTGCCTCTGATCCCTCATAGATCCTCCTATTAACCTTATTATTATGCCAAGAAATGTAAATGCTTCCATTGCTCTACTCCTAAAATTCCAGCTTACTCTGTTGAATGCTTTCTCTGCACCAAGACCCAATAACAGTCATATTTTCTTACATTCTGCTTCCTTCTGGATCGTCATGGTTCTATTGATGTTGTCAAATATATGTCTCCCCTCCACAAAACCACAATGATCCACATCTATCCATTTTGGCATTATCTTTGCAATTCTTTTAGCCATTATAAAAATCAATACTTTATAATCATGGTTTAGAATAGAAATGGGTCTATATTAAGCTGGATGTGATGGGTCTTCACCATCTTTAATATTACAGCCGCCACAGCTTTCTTCCAGGATGTTGGTGCTTCACCTCCTTTTGAAATACTGCTAAACAAATCATTCCAGAGCTTTATCAGTTTCTTCCCTCCTAGCTCCCAAATTTCCACAGGATTAACATCTATTTCTGGAGTCTATCATGCAGATTGGTTATACACCTCATCTCCTCCTATCCTAACTACTGATAATTGAGCATCAGCTACCATTAACCTTGACATATTTAATTCTTCCAGAAACATTTCCATTTCTACTTTTTCTTGATTTACACATCTGTGCTTTATACAGACTTTCATAAAATTTCAAATTATTTCTAATACTTCTACAGGACCTCTGGTTCCTTTCGTTGTTATAGGCTCCCCAAGTTTGGAGACAACCCTTTCTACTTTCTGTTGCCTGAGCCATTGTGCTAAAAGCTAACACCACACCATGGCTAAGTAAGGATACCAGATCCCTCCTCAAAGCCAGAGACAAAGCCTGGGGCCACTGGCACAAAGTCAGGGCCCAAGTTGCAAAACAAACTTACTAGGAGCTCGGGAATAAAGCTAAAAAACTAGTAAAACTTGACAAGATTAACTACTACTACAATCTGCAAATAAAGCATCAAAACAATCCTCAAACGTTCTGGGCAGCCATTAATATAATTCTTCTGCCAGGTGAACACAGTACTCCCTCCCCTACCTTAGAAAACACATCAGAGAGCATATCTACACAATTTAACAAAGTCTTTACTGAGACCATTCTAACCTTATCTAACCAGCAAAACAATCTAAACAACCCCTCTCCACAGAACCCTGCAAAACACACAACAATAACACATTTCACTTCCAGCCTGTCTGTATGGATAGGATAAAGAAAATACCTTAAAAAACTTAAGCCCACAACACTGGCAGCAGACAAATTACCAGGAGAATTCTTACAAACAGCTGCCGAAGCTGTGGCCTACCCAATAGCCATTCTCATTAACAGACCCCTGTCATAAGCCCTTGTCCCCGATATTTGGAAAATATCACATATAATCCCCTCTTCATAAAGGACGTAATTCTACAGAACTCACCAACTACCGTCCAATAGCTATTCTATCTCCTATAGCCAAAACCCTGGAGAGATGCATACATACCCAAATTACGGACTACTTGCATACCCATAAACTCCTGTCAAACACTCAACACGGCTTTCATCCCTTTTACAGTACCACCACCGCTCTAATGTCCTCCACCAATACAGTAAACAACCACAGAAACAATGGCAAATTTGCATCTGGTACCTTTCTCGACCTAAGGCCTATGACATGGTCAGACATAGTATTTTTATCAAAGCTCTTTCTGATCTAGGTCTCAGTAAATCCTCCACAGCCTGGTTCCAAAGCTATTTAGCCGGCCGCCAGCAAGCAGTAGTGTGGCAGCAAGAACTTTCCCCTCTTCTTCCACTCACTCTTGGAGTACCCCAAGGTCCACACTAGGGCCACTACTTTTCACTCTCTATGCTAACAACCTCCACACTTCTACTCCTCATGAATCTGTCATTCAATATGCAGATGATTCTACACTAATTTGTGCAGCTTCCCCATTACATGAACTCCACACACTAACACAAGAATCCTTTCTTTCAGTTGAAACATGGCTATCCAAAATCCAACTTATTTTGAATCACAGTAAAACTAAACTTCTTTTCAAACCTACTAGATCCACGTCTTGACACCTCACCTTTAACATCATGTCCAGTAATAAAACTATTATCTCTTCCACAGCGCACACAAAACTTCTTGGAGTCGAGAGTGACAATAATTTGAGATTTGATATTCACATCTCCCAATACTATTAAGCAAGTACATAAAACACTGGGTACCCTCTACAGAGATAGGCAGTGTCGTACCAAACACACAAAGTCCACCATATCACGCACGCATCTGATCGCTACATTTCTCTGTGCTTCCCCTATTCTTACCAACCTCAGAAAGATCGACTTAGCTACAACAAAATAGCCAGGTTTGCCTCAAATTCCCCATATAGATCACACCACTGCTCAGCAGCTCAACTGGCTAGAATTTCCCCAACTCTTACATTGCAATCAACTTACTGTAGCTCATAACGTTCTGCATCAACCAGAGAAAACCCCTGCACTACAAAACCTACTTCATCCCTACTTTAGTAAAAGGAAACTTTGCTCCAGTAATAAATTCCTTCTTGAAGTAACTAAAGCCAATAATACAGCAGGGGAATCACTCCTGTCTAATTTCATGTCTAAACTCTCTACCAACCCATATATCTTCCATCTCTTCCTTAAGATAGTTTAAGAGATCACTAAAAACTCACCTCAATACTACTTGGCTATGTTCCTGTAATAGTCCAGGCTAGTTCTACCTTCATAAACTCTATTCTCTACTCAACTTATCTGAATGTTTACAGCCTATATGTTGCTATAACTATTTTTAAGACCTAGGATTTTTAAATATTCCTTATACTATTTGCTTATATTTTTTGCTGATTCATCTGTATGTATGTAAATTTTACACGTGTATCTTCTTAAAATGATGTATTACTTCAGTATTTGACATAATCGTATTGTACACTGTGTGCAACTAGTGATCTTATTTGTTGGTTATCTGTGGAGCTTTTCTCCTCGGACCTCCAATGAAAAAGGACCCATGTCCAGTGGACTTTCCCGGTTAACAAATGTAAAATAAATAAATAAAATCATTTGGAGTTATCAAAAAATAAATAAATAAAAAAAACGTGCTTACCAACAATCTTTCTAAACTCATGCATATTATCCAGGCAGTCCCCTTACTTCTCTTTAGCACTCTGCAGTTATGCCTATTCTTGTTCAGCGCGATTCCCCCTATTCTGCAATACACTAAACATTATCAGTCCCCTCTAAATAATTTTTGTTACTTCTTAACCATATCTCTTTTTCTTTTATTTCTACCCTATTTTTAAACTCCACTTTCATTTTACCCACTCACTAGCTATAACTTCTGAAGAAATTTCTATTTTCCCTAATAACTCTCATATAATTTCCACCATCCATTACTTAAGTTCCTCTCTGTTTAACAGATAGGAGGGGAAGTGCTATTTCATTACCTTTCATTTTTATTTTAGTTATTGATGGTGTAAACCTTGGCTCTAGATGACTGTCACTGTTACTGTTAAAGTGACACCCTGACCCAATGTGCAAAACTGGGAAAAAAGGGGTTGTGGATGGCTGGCTGGCTGGCTGGATTAGCATATGATCTAGAATAGTTACTGGATGCATATCAAAACTTTCAAATGAATGCATATGTTCCTGTGAAATATCATTTCTGTCTAGCATAGCCTAGTTTTTGTATCTTGGGGAATAACACACAAATTCTGCCCAAGGTGCTACTACTGAATTCACATCTTCCATACTATATTTTCATAAATTTCTTGAACAATCTACAATCTTTTGTTATATTTTCTTTTCTAGGTCTCCCTTTTTGCTGTGGGTGAATTTATCTCTACAGAAAGCCCAAACAGTGATGACTCATCGAAAGGCCATTAATAAAGGACGCCTTAAGGGGTTCTGCAAAATCACAGTCTCATCCAGGCATGTCTCCTTAAGGATACGCCTGAACCAGCAGCCCATGAGGTACCTTCCACTGCATGGGAGATTAGCTTCATCGAGCAGATAGCAATGGCCAGCTTGCAAAAAAGTTTCTTAAGCTCCTCTGCAGCCATGGACTCAGAGACAGAGGCTGAGAGCTCGTTGATAAGCTCTCTCTGAAGTCAGATAAAATAAGCTAGATAGTTTAATGACCACAGCGCAAACGTGGCTGAGGCGTAAATGCACTTCCTCAACCTATCCAACTCTCTAGACTCCTTGTTAGGTGGGCGGACACTGGCACTTTCCTTTGCCAGTTCTTTCTTAGTGACCACTGCAAGAAAGGCATCAACTACAGGACCCTTACACTAGTGTTTCCTGTCAGATTGTGGGACCAGGAACCTATTTGGGCATTTAGGAATGGGCTCAATGGTATCTGGTTCCTTCCATGCCCAGTGGGAAACAGATCAATGAGGTTGTTTGCCGGTTGGGTCACCCAGGACACAGATGGGCCCACCCCAAAGGCCTCCAAGAACACTGACTCCCGAGAAGGAGGAGGTTGGCCAGACCACCCACCTTTCTGCTTCAGGATCTCTAGAATGTCTCCAAAGAAGACGTTATCAGGTGGGGCTCCAGGGGATCCTTCCCCCTCATCAAAGTCAGCATCTTCGGTTAATGACTCCATCGGGGAGTCAATGTGCCTCCTTCTGCGCATCTTATTCTGGGAGACTTCCTCTGCGGGGTATTAGGGAGAAATATCAGAAGAAGGGTATCGTTCCTGGGCAGGAAGATCCTGGTGACTGCTCGGGGTGGGTTGGCTCGGGACAGAAAAAGTAGGCTCAAGACCATGACCCAAAGGGGGTACGACGGTACGCTGCAGAATGTGAGATGATGGTTCTCCACTACAGAAAAATACCCATTCCACTACTTGGAAAGCGGACAGACCCAGAGAAGCCCTCTCTCCTCCTCCCCCTTGGAGCCAAAGCAATGAATGGAAGGCAGCCAAGACTCACTCCAGATCCAATGGCTCCAGAGGGAATTGAACCCCAGCTGGCGAGGGCCGAAGCACACAGGAGGAAGCACGGCTCTGATAAGGATGGAGCAGACCCCATTCCCCTGGACCTAGCACCAACACCTCTGCTCAGAGATCCACTCTTCTCCAAACTAATAGGAACAGTGCTGATCAGGTTCATCATTGGAGTACAGGACGGTAGTTTCCCGGCACCAAAGCCTACACTCTCACGAGTCCTAAAACCTTTAACTCCAAAGCCAAGGGTCAGATCAGAAAAGGAGTTCTGATGGTATGGGGCTGGAGAACTCTGATCCAATAAGTCACGGAGCACCCATCTGAATCTGCGCCTTGAGGAACTTCCTAGTCATCTTGTCCATGTCTGCCTTGGACCACCTTCTAGAGGACCTGGAAGAAGCAGACGAGGGAGGTCTGGAGTAGTTCACCTTAGGTGAAGGGGACTTTCCTAACTAGCTTGGGATCCAAAGTCCTAGGATCCAACACCAGAACCGAAGAAGGAGGTGACAGTATAATTACCTCTGTTGGATCAGAGGAGGCCTGTGGACCGGATAAGGAGATAGTTTTCTTTGGATCTGTGGAGGCTGGCTCCAAGGGGTCTCTCAGGAAAGCAGAGACAGACCTTTTCTTAGCCTCCTTGGTAGAAAAAGATGAAGCCATGGAAGGGCTCTGAGCCCCGGAAGCAGAAAAAAAAAGTAGACCCCTTAATATAAGTTTGTTGTACCTATCCATGAGTGCATGTGAGTTAAAGGATGCACAAGGTGATCAGCACCTAAACAATAGGTACACTCATGGGCATCTTGGTTGGGGATCTTGTGTCCACAAGAAGTGCATCACTTGAACCACAAAGAGGATTAGCGAAACATAACTCCGGACAGAAACTGGACTGACCCTAAAGCCACACACACACAGACACACCCACACACACTGTTTAGTACTAAAAACTAAACTTCCACTACAAAAACTACCACCTTTTTTTACAAATGTTAAAGACAGAAAAAACTATACCAACAAAACTAAACAGTGCAAGAAGGAAAGCACCACAACTACATATCTAAAGAATCCTACGAAGATGTGAAAAGGGAAAAACAGGAAGCGAAAGATAACAAGGGAGAAGGCAAGAAATATCAATTGCAGAAAGTGCTGATAAACGAATTTTGCACTTATCCAGTCAAAAACTGCTTGACAGGACAGATCCACTTCCAATTGCTGAAGCAGCAAATGAGATCTGAGGTTCTGGGGTTGGTGTAGTGCATTATGGGTAAAGAGGGGAGCTTGAGAGTCAGATCCAAGTCTGAAAAATGTGGCCAAGCCATATCCGAAGGTCAGATCCGAGACGTAATCATGAGGAAGAATGAAGAGGACATCATGTACACACACACATATATACATATACACACACACACACACACACACACACATATATATATATGGGTCTAGGACATTTCACTGATTGCACATTTCACTGAAAGTCAAATTAGTGTGCACTTTTCACTGAAAGTTCAATTCACTGAAACACATTTCACTGAAAGTTATATATGGCCTCTTCCCCACTGTAGTTAGTACTGGAGTTAGTATATATAGTAAGGGGGGATGTGGGGGCACATCCCCCCCACATACTTTAAATATTTTGAACTATATACATGGATAATTGCAATTCCAATATATTACTCTTTTCCGAACATAATATATACTTAAAATATGTGGGGGGCTATGCACCCGACACCCCTCTTACTATATATAATAACTCCAGGGTCACACTACAGTGGGGAAAAGGCCATATATAACTTTCAGTGAAATGTGTTTCAGTGAATTGTGCTTTCAGTGATTTGTGTTCAGTCATTTGAGTTTCAGTGAAATGTGCATTCAGTGAAATGTCCTCGACCCATATATATAGGGGGGTGGGGTGGAACACCCCACGGGTGGGTGCAGGGGGGGGGCTTTCCCCCTTGCTAACAGTTGAAAGGTAAGTATTTGTTGTGTGTTTTGTGTTTATTTTACATGGTCGGCTTTTCGAAAGTCGATCATATGGTCTCGGCCATATGAAAGTCGACTTTCTGAAAAGTCAACTATGTAAAGTAGACCCATATATATATATATATATATATATATATATATATATATATATATATATATATATATATATATACATATATATACATATATATACATATACATATATACATATATATATATATATATATATATATATATATATATACATATACATATATACATATATATATATATATATATATATATATATATATATATACACACATACACACACACACACACACACACACACACACATATATACACACAAAGGCAACTCACACCCACACATTTCACAGACCCTTGCACACACACATCACAGCCAAAACACACACTAACATGCACTACAGCACATAACCTACACACTCATACAAACTTACCTGCACTTACATCCATTCACACACTGCAACACCAGAAGCTCCGAACTTCGGGATTTCGAATTCCACGCTTCTGGTGTTTTGCGATTACGACCATTCGGGATTAGAATCTCAGAAAACTGAAATTCGGTATTTCAGTTTTTCGAGATTCTAAAGGGAACCCATATATATATATATATATATATATATATATATATATATATATATATAGGTCTACTTCAGAATGTCAACCGTTCAGAATGCCGACTTTCATATGGCTGACACCATATGATCGACATTCCGAAATAGCACCATTTACCTACCTGTAAACACAGTAAAACTGTGTTATGCAGGGGGGCAAGCCCCCTTGCACCCCCCACACCCCCTGCTACTTAAATATTCTCACTCAAGGATCACACTACAGTGCAGGAAATGGGAATCTCCCAGTCCCACACTGTAGCGGGATCTCCCGTACCATTTGTCGGCCTTGCAAACGTTCGCTCATATGGTGTAGGCCATATGAGTTTCGAACATTTGAAAGTTATAACAAATGAAGGGCTCCCACACACACACACACACACACACGCACACGCACACACACACACACACACACACAGACATTATATATATAGGAGGGCCAGTTTGAAGGAGATTGGAGACTGTAAAGTGGTGACCGGAGAAAGTGTAGTTAGGCAGCATAGGATGGTGGTTTGTAGGATGACGTTGGTGATTAAGAAGAGGAGGAGTAGGATCAAATGGTGGAAATTGAAAAAGGGTAATTGTGAGGTGGAGTTCAGGGATGAGTTAAGACAGGCACTGGGTGGCAGTGAAGAGTTACCAAATAGCTGGGTAACTACAGCAGAGCTAGTAAGGGAGACGGCTAGAAAGGTGCTTGATATCACATTGGGACAGAGAAAGGACGACAAGGAGACATGGTGGTGGAATGAGGAAGTACAGAAGAGTATACAGAGAAAGAGGTTGGCAAAGAAGAAGTGGGATTGTCAGAGAGATGAAGAAAGTAGACAGGAGTATAAGGCGATGAGGTGCATGGCAAACAGAGAGGTGGCGAAGGCTAAGGATAAGGCATATGAAGAGTTGTATGAAAGGTTGGACACTAAGGAGGGAGAAAAGGACCTGCACCGACCGGCTAGACAGAGGGACCAAGCTAGGAAAGATGTGCAGCGGGTAAAGATGATAAAGGATAATGAGGGAAACATACTCACAAGCGAGGAGAGTGTGTTGAGCAGATGGAAAGAGTACTTTGAGTGGTTGATGAATGAAGAGAATGAGAGGGACAGAAGGCTGGATGATGTAGGGATAGTAAATCATGAAGTACAATGGATTAGCAAGGAGGAAGTAAGGATAGCTATGAAGAGAATGAAGAATGGAAAGGCTGTTGGTCCAGATGACATACCTGTGGAAGCATGGAGGTGTTTAGGTGAACTGGCAGTGGAGTTTTTAACCAGATTGTTTAATGAAATCTTAGAAAGTGAGTGTATGCCTGAGGAATGGAGAAAAAGTGTTTTGGTATCGATTTTTAAGAATAAGGGTGATGTGCAGAGCTGTAGTAACTACAGAGGGATTAAATTGATCAGTCACAGCATTAAGATAAGGTTTATGGATGTGGTGAGAGAGGACATGCAGGTGGTTGGTGTGACATAGCAAGATGCAGAGGACAGGAAGAAATGGAAACAGGTGATCTGCTGTGGTGACCCCTAACAGGAACAGCCGAAAGAAGATGATATATATATATATATATATATATATATATATAAACATAAATACACACATAGACACACACACACACACACTAAGTCTTGAGATTGCACCATCCCTGGGGAAGGGGCATATTCTCCTTCCCTGGGGATTATTCTTTATCAAGCAACTATTTTAATGGGTTATCATTCATTCATTCATTTGCATAGAAGAATGTGCTGGCTCATTAGACCTTAAAATCCATTGAAGAAGCTGTGTATTTTATTATGAAACCAGTTTGGTTTAGATTTAACAAATCTGCATGGTTCCTTTACACAGTCAGTGAAGTTTATTATTGTTTTCAAGTGCTGGAGCAGGCTTCCCATCCACGTGAAAATAAGCTTGTCCCTAACCCTTTTAAACATAACTTGGACCAACAGATGATTGGAAACCACAAATTTATCCCTGGTTTGGCACCCATGTCCCTAATGGGTAGAGGTAGCCTGTGAACGCTTAGTGTGTGTAAGCCTAAATCATAACCGTAACTTTCCTTGTGGTATTAACACGTCAGCAGTATTGTGGTAAATTTGGGATAAGTTTGGCTATGCATAAAATGGACCAGTAATCTAATAACCACCTATGAACCTGTAAAAAGATTTCTACTATTAGCATTACTTCTGTCCCTTAAAACTACAAAATCTAGTTCATTTAAAACAAATTCATATAGTCGGTACAAAAGCAAAACATACATTATCTGTGCAAGTGTCAAGAAATGAAATTCATGATTTCAATAACTGTGATTAGATTGCCTTGATGCTATTATCTCTGATGGAGAGAGTCAGTTAATTCTTCAAACCATTTAAACCAATATCTGGTTATACTGGGGAAAAATAAACTCAGACTGTCAGGTGTGCAGGCCAAACTCAGTTTTCCAATGAAACAAGACTTTATGACTTATGTTAAACACCACACTGGGCTGTGCCTGCAAATGACCTTTTATGATCAGTGTACTAACCTGGTAAATAAACAAAATTCACAACCTACTGTGAACCTTCTCATTCCATTAAACGATTTGGAGATCCCTGACTAAATGAATTCAGCTCAGCGGACATTATCTCTACTAAATGTCATGTGGCTGACTGAATCTGTTAATTATGGATTTTCACAATTCCTTTATTTATACTGCAGAACCCCTGATGCATTAAATTTACTGGAAATTCCACCGACTCCATTAATGCTGCTGGAATCGCCTTATTGTGTTTATTCTACTGCGGCGCTTGTACCTTCCTTATTCCTGCTATGAGTTCCCTTAACGAATCCCTTTGGGCCTTGTTAAATATGGCAGTCTAGTTGATCCCACTTCTTTCAGTTCATCCTGCTAACAAATCTGGCTTTCTTAATCTTGCTGGGTGCATCTTGATTTTGTTAATCCTATTGATCTTAATGCCCCAACACTAACTTGGGGGGTGGGGGCTTGTTAAACTGGATGCCAAAATGCACAAAAAAAGTTAAGTACACAAGGAAATAAAATTTACCACAATGATAACCCAATCTTTTTTAAATGGGAAACAGAAGTCCAAAGTGCTCAATGACCAGAAGGTCAGAGTAACTAAAATACTACCACCCATTTTAAGATATATAGTGGGATCCACAAGCAGCCTCTTCTCAGATGATTAAAGATGGATCAGTGGAGTATAACACACCAGGAAGGCAGGACCTACATTATGAGCGGCTTGATAGGTCAAATTTGTGACCTTAAAAATGGACCTTGCATCCTAAGGCAACTAGTGCTACTCGTACAATTTAATACAATGGCTGCCAAATTCTAGACTCTCCAAAAATATTCAACGTCAAAATGAACAGCTTCCCTGTTACTGTAATACTCTGTATCTGATCTAGATGTCCGTGCACGAATAATGACAGCAGGATCACTTCAAGGGATTAAGTACAGCTTCCCTGTTACTGTAATACTCTGTATCTGATCTAGATGTCCATGCACGAATAATGACAGCAGGATCACTTCAAGGGATTAAGAAGTAGAGATATTACTGCGATGAAAGTATGATGACTTCAAAAGACCTTAAACTGCTACATCTCAAATATATGACACAAATGCTATCTGGACCCCACCACAGAATATTACTTGGAAAGTGCTGCCACGTTCTTACTGGGATTTAACTTCTAATAGTTGTACCTATATTCTCATCCTTAAGGTGAACACATTAAAGGCAAATATAAGACTCCATGAAGGGTTTATCTCCCTTCCTGTTTATAAGTTTCATGGATAGGAAGAAAGCAATTTACTGTCGAGTCATGCAGAGAATTCACTTTGGGGTTTTGAGGGCTACAGCATTATTACTTCGAGATAATAACTTTTAGTCTGTAGTGACTGATTTCAAGCAAACACTGGAGCAATCCATTGTCACGTGTGAAGCAAATGGGATAAAAAATGGTGCTTCTAAATGAGAGATTGTGGTTCTCTCATGGAAAAGAGTAGACTATCCTCTACAGTGAGTGGTGGAATCCCTTAGTAGAGGAGTTTAAGTAAGTTGGAGTCTTATTCACAAATTTAAGGGGAAGGACAGTATTATTCCGGTTTACATCATAAATAACAATGTCCATTTGACTTAACTGAAGATGAGTGCAACAGAAACAGAACTGCAGGCATTGTATCAGACCATGTGAGTGAAGTGAGCATTGAGTCAAAGGAAAAGCCTCTCAAATTACTGGTCAGTTTATGCCAGCATTCTTACCACAACAAATAAGAAGCAAGCCAGTACAGGCTGGTGCTGGTGAGTCCTCAGTTAGTTTGCAAACCTTAAAGTACGATTTTATGACTCACCATATCAAACTCTGCTGAAATATCAAGGAGGAACCAAGTGGAATAAAACTGTTGATACCACACCACTGAAAGGTCATCTACATATGCAAGTAGGGCTGTTGCAGTGCTGTGACACGATCTAAATTCAGACTGTCCAGGATCAGATAGATCACAAGAGGTTAGACAGGAATATACAGTGGCAATAAAAAGTGTACACACCCTGGTTAAAATGCCAGGTTTTTGTGATATAAAAAAAGAGACAACAATAAATAATGTCAAAACTTTTCCCACCTTTAATGTGACCTATAACCTGTACAATTCATCTGTTGGGGAAAAATATAAAAAAATAAAAAATGTACAATAAGCTGGTTGCATAAGTGTGCACACCTTTAAACTAATACTTTGTTGAAGCACCTTTTGCTTTAACTACAGCATTTAGTCTTCTTGAGTACACACCTGCCATCAATTAAAGAGACTCTGATTAACCCCAAATAAAGTTCAGCTGTCCTAGTAGAATTTTCCTGACATTTACTCAGTTGTCTGCTACAGCAAAAGCCATGGTTTGCAGAGAGCTTACAAAGCATCAAAGGGACCTCATTGGTGAAAGGTATCAGTCAGGAAAAGGGTACAAAAAAAAAATTCCACAGCATTGGATACACCATGGAACACAGTGAAGACAGTCATCAAAAAGTGGAGAAAATATGGGACAACAGTGACACTGCAAAGAACTAGACATCCCTCCAAAATTGATGAAAACACTGAAGGAGCTGCAGGAATTTCTGGAAAGTACTGGTTGTGTACTACATGTGACAACAATCTCCCGTATTCGCCATATGTCTGGCCTACGGGGTAGGGTTGCAAGACGGAAGCCTTTTCTTACACAGAAAAACATCCAGGCCCAGCTAAAACTTGCAAAACAATAAATCAAGTCTCTCAGAAGCATGTGGGAATATGTGTTATGGTCTGATGAGACCAAGGTTGAACTTTTTGGCCACAATTCCAAAAGGTACATATCGCACAAAAACAACACTTCGCATCACCAAAAGAACACCATCCCCATGGTGAAGCATGGTGGTTGCAGTATCATTCTTTGGGGTTGCTTTTCTTCAGCTGGAACTGGGGCTTTAGTGAAGGTGGAGGGAATTATGAACATTTCCAAATACCAGTCACTTTTGGCCCAAAACCTTCAGGGGTCTGCTAGAAAGCTGAAGATGAAGAAAAATTTCACATTTCAACATGACAATGACCCTAAGCATACATCCAAATCAACAAAAGAATGGCTTTACCAGAAGAAAATTAAAGTTTTGGAATGGCCTAGCTAGAGCCCAGACCTAAATCCAATAGAAAATCCATGGGGGTGACCTGAAGAGAGCTGTGCACAAGAGATGCCCTCGCAATCTGAGAGATTTGGAGCGCTTTTGCAAGGAAGAGTGGGCAAATACTGCCAAGTCAAAATGTGCCATGATGATAGACTCCTACCCAAGAAGACTGAATGTTGTAATTAAATCAAAAGGTGCTTCCACAAAGTATTAGTTTATGGGCATGCACATTTATGCAACCAGCTTACTGTACGTTTTCTTATTTTTTATATTTTATATCACCCTCCCTCCCCCCCAACAGATTTGTTTGTTTTTCAATTGAATTGTAGAGGTTGTAGGTACAATTAAAGGTGTGAAAAGTTTTGAAATTATTTATTGTGGTCTCATTTCTTTATATCACTAAAACCTGGCATTTTAACACAGGTGTGTACACTTTTTACATCCACTGTAACTAAATGTATATATACCCAATGGCTACTTTGAGAATTAGCTCCCTAAAGTGACTAAGTGACTGGGTCAACAGAATTTATTTTTAAAGATGGGAGCAATCAAAGGCTCTTACAACTGATGAAAACATGATGGTCTGAATAAAACCCTAAAAGTTTTAAGATAAACAACCCCAGTGATTGACTGCAAGGTGCCACAACTTTCACAGGCCCAGGGTATAGCCCACAACAGGGTGGATGAAGAGTAAAATCAACGTCATGGTCTCTTCATAATGACATCATTAAAAAGTGACTACCAAAAGTCAAAGGATTGCTCACAGGAGAAAGAGTTGTGCTCAATGGTAGCTTCACCTGCAGAAGGGCATAATTAACTGAGGGCACCTTATCTCCGAAAAACTGTGCAGCCACCTCATAATCAGACAAAGCATAAACATTCTAAGTAGCCGAACCAGGCTGCTTCTGTTGAAGCTTTATTAGACTCCTTTTCTTTACACTGGTAACTTAACATATAAAGTAAATCCAAAACTCCCTAACATGTGGGTATACGCACTGTACAGTGAACTGTTTGCACCAAAAACAACAATGTCCATTCACTAACTATTACTACCCATAAGGTTTGCACTGACCCACATTCTACCAATTAATGATGACATTATTGTGATTGTCAATAAAGTCTGAAACCAGGTTGGCGCTGGCAAGTGGAGGGTGGTGACAGGAGTTACCCTGCATGTCTTGCTTGGGGAGTGGTGAAGGGGGGGTGTGCTGATAGGCATATACTCTGCAGTAGAATTTGTGGTGTAAGATGGGAAACACACAGAGATGCTTTCTCAAGGTGGGAAAGGCTAAATGATCACATCACATGCAGCCATAACAACATATCACAAAGATTCATTGTGTACCACCCCTTGGGCACCAATGAGTAACCACATGGAAGAGTCGGGGCTTAAGTTAAAAAAGATTAAGTGATGCTTCCCATGGAGGATGGTGTTTTCCACACTGCACCTGTCCTTCTCTCTCCCTAGGGAAAGAATGAACATTAGAGCTCTTGGCAAATGGTCTAATAAAGTAACCAAAGAGATCTCAATGGTCAGAGGAATATTGTGGAGAAAAAAAACGTTTGCCTTTATCTTCAAGACTTACAAACTGAAATTTCAATAGCAATCTCCGGGTTCTCCAATGAAGAGCACAGGCTTGGCTATGATGCAACAGTGAAAGCTATGAGGACTGTGCTAACAGTATATACATATATGTATGCGGACAGAGAGAGACAGACAAATTACAAATGTATTTAAAGATGGTAAAAAGCACAGCCTCCACTTGACTTTAGCCTGCAGCACCACCACCAACAATAATAAAATGTGACATTATAAAAGACACGCCAGGCATTTAAACATCGTGTAGCATGACTAATTCCAACCGTCCACTCCTTTCCTCAAAAAACTAATTTATGCTGATCATCATTCGAAATGCCCCAAGGTTAGTATGGTCAGCTTGTTACTGACTACCATCATTCGAAATGTCCTAAGAATAGTACAGTCAGCTAGCTCCTGACCATTAAATGTACCACAGTTAGTATGGTCAGCTTGTTACTGACTACCATCATTCGATATGTCCCAAGAATAGTACAGTCAGCTAGCTCCTGACCATTAAATGTACCACAGTTAGTATGGTCAGCTTGTTACTGACTACCATCATTCGATATGTCCCAAGAATAGTACAGTCAAGCTAGCTCCTGACCATCAAATGTACCACAGTTAGTGTGGTCAGCCTGCTACTTACCATCATCATGCCACCATGCATATGGTCAGGTGGTGTGGTTGGGTGGTGGTGGTCCCCAGAAGACGTAGCAGTCATATCTGCCATGCCATGGTTACTGTGATCATGATCATGGTCCATGGCTGGTGGGAAAGTGACGGACAGAATTTGACTTCAGATCTGGAAAAAATAAAGTAAAATTGAAAATGATTACTAAAAATATAATACATACCAGGACAAAAAAACAACAACAAAAAATAAATTTATAATCAGTTCCTCAGAAAGTAAATGTATTGAAAAAGGTACATGTTCATCATTCGTTATTCATTTTCCAATGTCCACTTTATCCTTTTCAGAGTTCTGCAAGAGCCAGAGCCCATCCCATCAAACAATGAGAACTAATCCTGAACAGGAACTATGCACAGAAACACATACAGGCAGCTTGGAAGATGAACAACATTACTGTTCACTGTCTCCTAAAATACAATTTGCACTTTCAAGATTTTACTCTTCTGCTACTTAAATGCACAGAAACATTCAAATGTACTGCTGCAAACAAACCCATTAATAACTGTGTAATCTCTTTATTCACCTATTTCCCTAGAGTAAATAAAATGTATAAAAATAATGATGGATATGTAGTAAGTATACATTAGTTATGCATCTAGCAAAAGTAAGAGGTCCAGAGAACAGTTCCAAAACAAGGTGGCAAATGTAACATGAATCACCAAAGAAACGAAACCTGATGAGTGCAATCATCTATTTTTGTCTAAGGTACATGTCGCAAAACCAGACTGATCATACTAGACCTTGTGAAACTCTACATTATTTAAAAATAGTTTGCCAAGGAAAACATACAAATAAAAACAATGTAAACAATTGCTTTATTTTATTGTGTATATAAAAAAACAGAAAGCCAAGTAATGTACATGTGGATTTATTACATCCATCTAGCTTTGAGTATAAGTTTAAACTATTACATCACTTTAGTGTCCATCCAAAACTTCCTCAGTGCTACTGAAACTGCTAGTGATGTGATGTAATCCAACCTGGATATTTCATAAAACCAAGCAATGAAATGTTTGCTGGTTGAAGGCAGATGTACAAATGGGCACATTTTAGAAAAAAAAACTCCATTCTTGTTTTAATGCTAATATGGGTATGCTAGAACAGGGACACTCCTCTTAGGATGTGACTAGTAGAATTTCAAACAGGTTCAAGGAGGCTAAACAGTTGCTGGCTCTGGAAGTGTACAGGGATAAAGCTCCAACCATGGCCTAGGCAACCAGAGTTCCAGCAGTAGCAAAGGCCACTAACAAGGCTGCACAAATGACTCTCCCTCTGAATGCTTCTTGGTTCTGTGTGGACCTCTCAGGACAACAAGAAAATGAATGGGTCAAGTCCAATAAGAAGAGCCTTGACAATTGGCAAGCAAAGGAAGAAAACAGAAAAAAATATGTGCTAAACATTTTAAGGACTACTAAACCCAGTAAGACAGTTTACATTCTTAATAAAAGAAAAGCTTTTCCAGTCCATATGCAAGAAAATTTAGGCTCAAACTACTAGGCTTACAAAGCCCTAACAATGGCCCAGGTGACTACAGTGGGATTCCTGGAGCTGGCATGGGGAGAATGGGCCTGTCTCTCTTCAGGTGGGAGAGGACAGGGACCATCCAATGTCACAGCCCCTTGGAATAGGGGCAGGGTTACATGGACGGCTCAAGGGCGAGTCAGTGTTTTGCAATCAATCCACAAATACAGCAATCCTCATCTCAGGAGCTAATGGAGCATAGAAGCAAGCACAGCATGTGATAACCTGTCATTCTTCCGCCAGGGGAGGATTTAGGACCCACACCAAAAATGACTGTTATTGTCAGTATGTTGGTACAAGCACAAAGCACCACTAAGGCTGCTTGTCTGATGGCTTCCCATGGCCTGCTCACTCTCACGGGGAAATACAGAGGTAGATGAATGAAT
This sequence comes from Protopterus annectens, assembly GCF_019279795.1. Classification (NCBI taxonomy): domain Eukaryota; kingdom Metazoa; phylum Chordata; order Ceratodontiformes; family Protopteridae; genus Protopterus; species Protopterus annectens. The sequence continues at coordinate 805,264,366 of NC_056750.1, read as the reverse complement.
GGTGCATAGCTGAAAGGGGAGGCTCAATGGTCAAAATGTATAAAGAAAAAACTACAGCTGTGCAAGTAAACTTAGCAGGGTGGGAGATGTTTAAATAGCTCCAAAACGCCAACAATTAACCAGGAACAACGTTGCAGAACAAACTCCAGAAGACCAGCAACCAGTCAGCTAAAACTCTTTATTCACCAAATTAAAGCAGTTAAGTGCTTTCGTAAACCTTCATCAGAGCAACATCAGTTAATCAAAAACCTTCCCTATATACACCCCTCACTTATTTATCACATGACTTATTAATTAAATCAGTTAAAGTAAAACCAAGAAACTACTAAAAACATTATAAAATACAAATTCATTTTATACTATATGCCATTAATTTTAACAGTGGGGGTAATGGAACAACTATCATTTAATCCAGGATAGTTACAGGCATCTCATAAAATCTGCCATCGTAATTGCTGTTTGTCCAAATGTTCATTTATTACCCACCCTTGTAAATCCTTTTGTACCTGTTCTATAATTAAAAAATTAAAATTATGATTATCAAATTTTTCTACATGCCTATAAAGTGCATTTGTGCATTTTTTGTTTTTAATATCTAAAAACTGGTTCATATATTCGCTTTTTGAAAGCCCTACTAGTTTTTCCAATATAAAATGCTAAACATTGGTTACATTGCACAAGGTAAACAACATTAGAAGTGTTACATGAAAAGTGTCCTTTAACTTTATACTTCCTATTCCTAATACAAAAACTATCCTTGTTGTTTATATAAGGGCATAGAGAGCAACAACCACATTTTTTAGTACCAAGCTGAACCTGTCTCATACCTGTACTATTAAAGATCCCCTTTTCCAATATGACTTTTAAAGACCTATTTTTTTGTAGATCACAGTTGGTGTGGGCCCCACCTTGTCCACCAAACCATTGTTTTTGAGTATTACATACCAATTTTTTCAAATACTACTAAAAATCAAATCACTTTCCAAATTAAAAGTAGTAATAAAACTAATTACATATTTATTCACTTCAACTAATGTGTTAGCATTATCATTTTTATTGGTCAACCGACAACCCAATATGGGTGAATAAGTGCCATTTCCCCTTTGGGTAATAACTTCATTATATACCCTATTTAATAAACCTTCTGGGTAGGCCCTTCTTCGAAACATATCAACTATCTTATTGGCTTCTTGAACAAACTGATCAATTTTGGAAACCATTTTGGCTGCCCGAACAAGCTGCCCCTTTACCACTGCTTTTGTTGATGTTCGGGTTAGAATAAAAACAATGATTTTAAAATCTTTTCCTATCTCAACATCCAAAAAGGAAATGGTGTCTGGATGGTAGTGGGAGGAGAACCTCAAAAAATCAGCAGTATTGTCTATATATAGTAAAAATTCAGTTTGTCCTCCGTATCAATCCAATAAATGAGAACATCGTCCAAAAATCTAAGATATATGGACCAACATTTGGAATACATACTATGTAAGATATACTCAGATTCCCAGTGGGCCATAACATAATTTGTAAAACTGGGGCTGCATACCGCCCCTATCACCACACTAGTGGTCTGCTTATAGGTTTGGCCTTCAAAATAAATGAAGTTATTTTTCAAAACTACTTCCATAAGGGACATGCAGTCATTAACTATGGTGTTGTTTAATAATTTTGCAGAATATAATTCCTCTTCAAACCAAACTAAATGCAATTCATGGGGTATAACAGAAAATAGATCGTGAACATCCATGGTTACAAAAAAATCCATCTTCACTGTAAGATATAATGTTTAATTTCTCCAAAAAATGCCATGTTGGTCCACACATCTTAGATTTTTGGACGATGTTTTCATTTATTGGATTGATACGGAGGACAAATTGAATGAATTTTTACTATATATTATATATATATATATATATATATATATATATATATATATATATATATGTGTGTGTGTGTGTGTGTGTATAGACTATACTGTTGATTTTTTGTGGTTCTCCTCCCACTACCATACAGACACCATTTCCTTTTTGGATGATGTTGAGATAGAAAAAGATTTTGAAAATCATTGTTTTTATTCTAACCAATATAGGAAACCAACTTTTTCCATCACTTATTTACATTATTCCAGTTGGCATCCTGAACACCAAAAAAAAGCAGTGGTAAAGGGGCAACTTGTTCAGGCAGCCAAAATGGTTTCCAAAAATGATCAGCTTGTTCAAGAAGCCAATAAGATAGTTGATATGTTTCGAAGAAGGGCCTACCCAGAAGGTTTATTAAATAGAGTATATAATGAAGTTATTACCAAAAGGGGAAATGGCACTTATTCACCCACATTGGGTTGTCGGTTGACCAATAAAAATGATAATGCTAACACATTAGTTGAAGGGAATAAATATGTACTTAGTTTTATTACTACTTTTAATTTGGAAAGTGATTTGATTTTTAGTAGTATTCGAAAAATTGGTATGTAATACTCAAAAACAATGGTTTGGTGGACAAGGTGGGGCCCACACTAACTGTGATCTACAAAAAAGATAGGTCTTTAAAAGTCATATTGGAAAAGGGGATCTTAAATAGTACAGGTATGAGACACGTTCAGCTTGGTACTAAAAATGTGGTTGTTGCTCTCTATGCCCTTATATAAACAACAAGGATAGTTTTTGTATTAGGAATAGGAAGTATAAAGTTATAGGACACTTTTCATGTAACACTTCTAATGTTGTTTACCTTGTGCAATGTAACCAATGTTTAGCATTTCATATTAGAAAAACTAGTAGGGCTTTCAAAAAGCGAATATATGAACATGTTTTAGATATTAAAAACAAAAAATACACTAATGCACTTTATAGGCATGTAGAAAAATTTGATAGTCATAATTTTAACTTTTTAATTATAGAACAGGTACAAAAGGATTTACAAGGGTGGGTAATAAATGAACATTTGGACAAACAGCAATTACGATGGCAGATTTTATTAGATGCCTGTTAACTATCCTGGATTGAAATGACAGTTGTTCCATTACCCCCCCTGGTAAAATTAATGGCATATAGTATAAAATGAATTTGTATTTTATAATGTTTTTAGTAGATTGTTGGTTTTACTTTAACTGATTTAATTAATAAGTCATGATTAATAAGTGAGGGGTGTATATAGGGAAGGTTTTTGATTAACTGATGTTGTTCTGATGAAGGTTTACGAAAGCGCTTAACAACTGCCTTAATTTGGTGAATAAAGAGTTTTAGCTGACTGGTTGCTGGTCTTCTGGAGTTTGCTCTGCAACATTGTTCCAGATGATTACATAGAACACTGCTGTAGTAGCATAAAGCTGTACGAAATCTATCCTGTCAAGGGCATAGGAGTCTGGCCAGTGTACTAAAGCTTTTCGGTGTCATCCTCACACACCATACATCTGTTCACGCATGAGAGCATGCTGGTATAAACAGTATTTAGGGGGCCCTAAAATTCAGAGCTTTCTTTTCCTCAGACAGAAGGTTGAAGCCTACAGCTCAAGAGAAGCACTAAGTAGCCAAATGGTATGCCATGGCAGGAAAAAAAGGAACAAAAGAAATTGAGATCCCACCCCAGACACAGGTTTAAAGAAGAAATGGAACAAAAAAGGCTGGGAGGGACTGGGGTTAGTACCTACATGAATATCTACTGTTATGGTAAGTTTACTTACACAACTGCACTAAGTTCATCATTAGCAGCAGCATAACGTTATATGCAGTGATTTCCAAAGTTTAGATGGTAAGGGTGGAGGAAACAGGACCCAACTGCTGATGACCCTGCAGGACAGCTCTAGCAAATCCCGTTCTTGCTCTGGAAAGAGTCAGTTTTGTAGTGCTTAGTGAATGTGTATACAGAGAACCAAGTTATTGCCTCTAAAACAGCTCTAGAGTCCATCCCTTACGAAATGGCCCCAGAAGTAGCCACAGTTCTATTGGCGTGTACCCTGACACATTGAGGGATGCTGTTCCCATGATGAGAATATCACAAATAAATAGCCTTAGCCAGCCATCTGTAAATAATTTGCTTAGAAACTACTTGCCAGGTTTTTTTACCGTCAAAGGAAATAAAGAGTTGGTCTAATATTGTCTTGTCCAGGTAGCACTGGAGTTGCCCGTGAGCATCTATGGTATGCAGATTTCCTCTTCCATGTTTTTTGGGTCAGGGAAGAACACATGGAGATGAACAGATTAATTCAAGTTAAACTCAGAAATGTTAGGCATGAAGGAAGGACTGCTTTTAAGAATCCCCCATCTCTGAGGAAAAACTAAAGGGCTAAGAAGACGTCTGGGCTTGCAACTCCAAAAGACAGAAATAAGTCAAACCCTTTTCCAAATAAGAAACTGCAGGTTCAAATGGAGATAAGAGTCAGCTTTTCTAATACAAAAATGAGATCCCAGGATGGAGCTACCCATCTCCTAGGTGGTTTAATATGCAAAAAAAAACCTTACAAAACCTGTTTACCTTGGAATAATGAAGACAGGAATCTAATGGCAGATAAGCTGAAATGACTGCTCAGACAAGCTCCACGTGGGTTTACAGAGTGGTCCTAGCAGCAGGGAACTCAGAAAAGCGACTACCTTCTGGATTTAAGTATCTTTGCTTTTTTTTTCACTTGAAATAGCTTCTGTAGCTTACCTTGAACTAGCCTGAACTGTTATTTAACTGATGGCTGCATTATTTTAAAATCTGTACTTAAAGTTACATTTTAGTCGAATTTGATCGAAAGTTTGCTTGTTTGTTTAATTTAACTGTGGAGCCTGCCCACTAAAGTGTGCTAGCCTGTGTAACTAATTTATCACTGTCTTTGCATTTTCTGTGTGCTTCTACCAAAAAAAAAACAAAAAAATAATCCTTGTTTTCCCGCCTTCCTCGACTAGTTTAGACCAGTTTACAGGCATTGCTGTATTCTGGGCTGTGGTGTAGTTCCTGTGTTGTCCATTACCTTACTTGGATAGAAGGAAGTTTCTTTGCTCACCAGTGGGAGTTGGGCGCCTTGAACAGCCTACCTGTCCTTGGGGGAAGTGACCTCGGCACAAGAAGCTGTAGTAATTGGTTGTTTGGGACCATTTCCAGCTCTTTTGTAGTTCACTGTTTAAAATCCGCGTTTGCACGGCTTTGCGCGGTCGTACACATAGCGCAGCGCCAGTTAAACAAGGTTAAACTTTTTCTGGCTCCGCCAAGTCTGCTCTTCAAATTTTCCCTTAAGGAAGCTCTACTCTTTATAATCAGACTACTCACTATATTATAAGCCTAGCACTTGTTCTCAATACTTCTCTACTAAGTAAGCACTCTCGTACTAAGTAAAGCACTACATCTACCTACCACCCCTGTGAATAACCACTTCCCTTAAAGGCACAGCACTCCCTTATACTGTTCTAGCATGTCGAGTGGTAGATTACTGGCATCGTCTCCAGTTCAGCTGGTCAATCTGGGCATCTTGAGACAATGCTACAATTGTCTCATGTACACAGACAACCCTCTCATCCTCCCAACAAACACAAATACATGTGAGAGATGCAACTATATAGCCAAACTGGAGGCTGAACTCTCTCAACTCAGGGCTGGCATGACCAGACAGGAGGAGATGGCAACCACACACACAACAATCCCAGTCCCACATAGACCTACCACAACTGCAAACCAAACACATAAAAACACAAAGACATACTTGGAGGCTCTAATAAAAAACTTACCAAAACAACAGAGGCTCCCAAAGCAGACATTCAAAAATCCACCACCTCAAAACAAAACACATGCAACACATACTTCAATAAATCAGTGTGTCGCCCAATCACAGCCCTTAAGGCCAAACACCTTGCCTGATACACTAGTAATAGGTGACTCCATAGTCAGACACACTGATGTCCCACTGACCAGGCTGAACAAGGAGAAGGTGACTGTGAGCTGTCTATCGGGAGCTAGGATCCGCCACATAACACACGCACTCAGGTCACTCCAAAGCAAGTACAAATATGACTCCGTCATTGTCCATGCTGGTGTGAATGACCTGAGACGTACCTCCCTGGACTACATGAAAAGAGACATGGAGGAGCTCTCCGATTAAGTAGCCCAGGCTGGTATGACCCTGACCCTGAGCAGCATCTTGCCCTCACCAAGAATGATACCACAATACAAAGACAAGATGATCAGCTTTAACAATTGGCTCAAGTACTGGTGTCATTCTAAGGGGATCCAATGTCTGTCTGCCTGGGATGACATGTTGGACAAGCCACGCTGCTTCGCAAGGGATGGCTTACACCTGTCACCACTGGGCTTCCGGATATTGGCTAAGGCTCTTGCCACCCCCATAGTGCCTTTTTAGGCAAGGCTCAAAAGACAAACCCACCTCCTTAGAAAACAAAATGGAAAAAACTAAGGGTAATGCTGCTCAACGCCAGAAGTCTAAATCTCAAGATGCAGGCACTTGATGCACTCCTCAGCATGGAGAACATCGACGTCTGTGCAGTAACTGAAACCTGGTTCAAGGCTCCTGAGAGCACCCCAGCGCTACCAGGCTATACCTCGTATCATGCTTTTCTGCCCCAAAACCCGGGCGAACCACAAAGGAGAGGAGTGTCCATATTCATAAAGGACACCCACACCTCCAGGTTAGTAGCAACACATGAAGCATCAGAGACCATACAGGTGCAACTAACCATAGACAAAACTGCTATACAACTGGTAGCATGTTACAGACCACCCTCCCAATCTCAAGAACCCCACTCAGCCTTCCTGAAGACATTGGAGGATATGAATGTATCACAAAATACCATCATACTGGGAGACTTCAACTACCCAAACATAGATTGGGTACATTATTCTAGCCCTAATACCCTAGCCCAAAGGTTCCTGGAATTCATAAATTCAAATGCACTGGAACAACTAGCCACCTCTCCCACTAGGGGAGATAATATACTAGACCTGATCATCACAAACATGGGGACAAAATGCTCCACACCAGAAGTATACCCCTCACTAGTGAGATCTGACCACAAACTAATCACCCTGGATATACATAACCCACCTCCACCCCCAGCACAAAAGACCACAGTGAAAAACTTCTCAAAAGCAGACTTCACTCTTCTTAAGACTGAGATGGTATCCTTTAAGCCCACTGTGCCAGTGGATACCACATCCCACAATGCCGAATCCTTCACAAATGCTTTCTATGGACATCTCCAAGAATGCATGGATCATGTAATCCCAGACAAATCCAAGTCCCTCTCCACCAAATGTAAGCGCCCTGTCTGGTGGACCTCAGCCATAAACAAATTGTATAACAAAAGAAGGAAGCTACTGCACGTCAGAGCGAAATCCCATGAAGGGAAGACATCGCTGATCAACATTAGCAGAAAACTACGTTCTCTCATAAAAACATCCAAGGCAAACTTTGAGAGAAAAATCGCTAAGGACACTAAAGATAACCACAAAGCCTTCTTCGGCTATGTTAGAAACCTGGGCGGAAACCCTCAGATATGCTCAGAGTTGGTTCACAACAACAAAAAATACACTGAACCCACAGATATTGCTAACATTCTGGCTGACAGGTTCAGTGGAAATTTCTCGCCTCCTTCACCCCCAAAAGAAGAAATACTTATCCCAGCTGAATGTAATCTCCCTGTCATCTCTGATGTCCAAGTGAGAACTGCCCTAAACAAAGAGAAAAACACAGCATCAATGGGACCTGACGGTATCCCGGGGTGCATGTTACGTGAACTCCAAGAGGAGCTAAACCCACACATAAAAATGCTATTTAACCTTAGCCTTACTTCGGGATATGTACCTGAACACTGGCGTACAGCAACAGTGGTCCCACTCCACAAGGAGTGTGCCTCTACAGACCCTGGAAACTACCGCCCCATAAGCTTGACTAGCCTGGTCTGCAAAGCTATGGAAAGAGTCATTATGGAACTCATAAACGGAGACATAGGGGACCTACAGACGCTTGACCCCACCCAGTTCGGCTTTGTAAAGGGCAGATCCTGCCTTTTAAACCTGGTTGACTTTTTCAAAACAGTCACTAGAGCCATTGATGAGGGCAAAGCAGTCCATACAGCATACCTGGACTTGGCTAAGGCCTTCGACACAATACCCCACTCAGGCATCATAGATAAGCTAAACAGCTTAAAAGTAAACCCTTATGTCACTAGATGGGTTGCAAACTGGCTAAAGGACAGAACCCATAAAGTTAAAATCGCTGGACCAATGTCAGACTCAAAGCCAGTCACAAGTGGTGTCCCACAGGGATCTGTCCTGGGACCCCTCTTGTTCGGCATTTATTTCTCAGATGTTAAAGCAAACATGGGAGGGCTGTGGTTGACAAAGTTCGCAGATGACTGCAAACTAGGCGCCATAGTCGATACACCAGCAGATACACACATCCTGCAAAAAGGCCTCACTGAAACGGACAACTGGTGCCGTAGTCACAGCCTTAAACTAAATGCCAAAAAATGTATAGTCATCCCTTTTGGAAAAAGTAAAGTACCCACAAATTATCACCTAGACAGCAACCCATTGAGTACGGAAAAAGTAATCAGAGACCTAGGGACCCAAGTAGACAGCGACCTCTCATTTGACACCCACGTTGCCAAAGTGGTTAGAAAAACATTCTACCTTGCACACCTCATCATGAAGGGTTTCACATCCAGATCCAAGGATGTCATTGTACCCCTATATTCCTCCCTCATCAGACCCATGATTGAGTACAATGCCCCATTTGGTATGTACCTCACCCGGCACTTGCAACAGCTGGAGAGACCACAAAAGTACCTCACCAAAAGGATCAAGGGTCTCCAACATATGTCTTATTCTGCCAGACTAAAGAAACTTCAGCTCTATTCAGTAGCATACCGCCTGCTCAGAGGTGATCTCTGCCTGATCGACAAGGCCATGTCCAATCAGGATCTGATGGACATGTTCCACCTCAAAAATCCAAATCCATCAGGACCACGAGAGCTAAAGACTTAAACCTCGCACAAGTATGAATAGGACATGCTGGAGGGATAGATTCATAACCCAGAGGCTTCCCATGCTTTGGAACAGGATCCCAGTTCAGATAGGCAGAGCCCCTCACTGACTCTCTTCAAGAGAAATCTTGATGAGTGGATGGGAGATCGTAAGTTTACCCCAAGGGTCACATCTGTGTCACTGCTAGACAGGGGCACAGTAAACTAATTCTATTATATAAGGGGACCTTCACTGTGTCACTACTAGACAGAGGCACAGTATTCTAGATTTATTCTGTACATTTTTGTACCACTTCATGGGGTGGCAAAAAGCCACATCACTATGGCTAGGCTTACAAATGCCCCAGGGCAGATAGCCTAGTACTAAAGTATGAAACTATGAAACTATGAACAAAAGATGTAGCCTGACAGAAGTGCAACACAGGCCCGATTTGAGCAATTCATACTAGACACTAGTTAATATACAGGTAAAAGCACTGTAGATCCAAAGGAGCCCCAGCTGGGGCCGAGTTCTGGCCTCTGTTACGGTACCAGCTAGAAAATCTCTACCAGTTTGCTACATATCATTTCCTAGTAGCAGATTTTTCATTCCTCAACACCTGTTGCACATTCTCTGAAAACAGGTACTTAAATCGGATCAAAACCTAATAAAATTAACCTGTGGATTTGGAATGTTGCCGTGGATGAGAGATCCCTAGTCCTGTGTCAGAAATCCAGTCTGAGAGGAAGTATTTTGTGATCGCTCCTGGCTAAGTGCAGTAGAAGGGAGAACCAATGTTGTCTGGGCCAAAGGGAAATTACCAGGAGTACTGGAGAGTCCTTCTTTAACTTTAGCAAGACTCTGGTAATTAGAGAAAGTGGGGTGGAGGCATAAAGGAACATTCTTGTTCATGGGAAAGAAAAGTAACTGTTTTCCAGGAGTGTTTTCAAGGAATCTTTGCACAGAATGTCTGTAACTGTTTGTTGGAAATGGACACAAACATCTACTTGGAAAGTTCCCACAGATGGGCCAATCTCTTGGAAGACCTCTGGATGTAACATTCATTTGAGGATCTGTCTTGGATCTGCTCAGGAAGACTGCAGATGTGTTCAGCTCTGACAGAATATAGGTTGCCTGAAGAAAGAGACTGTGCTCAGCTGTCAGTACCCAGGCAATCATGGCTAGTCTACACAGGTGGTAAGACGTGGTTCCCATCATTTTTTCATGTACTACATCACAGTGGAGTCATCAGTTATGACTAACAGTGGCTCCAGTGTCCCCATCAGACTCGGTGTTTTTACTGCCTTTATCAGGGCCATCATCCCTTTGACCTTTGTAAGTGTTTTTTCCCCCCTGAAATAATGCTCCCATATATCTTACATGGATACCTTTGGAACCCCTCTAGGCAAAGTCTGAGGTGTTTGTTGTGACTGGCTGACTGGGAATGTGGGGAGTTACAGGAAGTCCTGGGATCTGCTGAACTTGGAAACCAAAGGAGTAACCTATTCATGAATTCTAAGACTGAAACAGGAAAAAATAAGGGGTGCTGATATTTGGTCCAGCCAGGTTTAAGGACCCACTTAATTTTCATCATATAAAATCTGGCTAAAGGAGCCATGAAGATAGCTGATGCAACATAATCCAGACCTCTGAGGAAATTCCTTGCTTTGGAATTGGTCTGTTGTGCAAGATTTTGGAACTGGTGATGGCAGAAGGAAATTTTCTCTGAAGGGAGATAAGCAACCATCAGAGAGATACAGGACAACTTAGAAATATTAACTTGTGATATGATATCAGGAAAGATTTTTTTACATTTAACTTAAAATTTAAGATTGCAGAACAGATTCATGGAAAAACGACAGGATGGAATCTGCTAAGATGAGGCAATCATTTAACTACCAGTAAATGTGAATTCCCTGAAATATGTAGAAAGCAATGACTGAAGCCAGACATTTTGTGAACAATCTTGGAGCTACAGACAGACCAAGTGGCAAATAAATTGAAAGTGCAAATGCAGCATAAAGAACCTTGTTCGGGAGGGGGGACACAATGTATTACAAGCTGCGAAAGCAGCTCCATTAGAAAATGGGGAACAAAATATGCTCACACTGGCCAGACAAAGACTGGCCACAGGAAAAAAAAAATCCAAAGCACGACCAGCTATGTGGAATCGGCTCACATGTGAAATACAAAACAGTGAAAATCATCAATTATTCAGGAAAAAATCCTTAATCTATACTTGAAAACGGAATCTAAGTGAACCTGCTTCTGTGATAATGAAAGGTGTTGCAGTTGAGATGAGAGCAGGTACACACTTGCTGGCTTTATGTATCCACTGTTGCAAGAATGCCTCAACTACATATTCGGTAAATATTTGCTACTGTACACTCACTGTGGTGAATATTCTGCACATATTTGCTGCTGGGTACACATTGTTACAATGTTAATTGTACATTTTGTATATATTATGTACTATGTTCTGAACTTGTTTTAATCTTTTTTTTCTTTTCATATTAACACTGAATAATCTTTATTTACTCTTGACCTGGGTTGTGGCTGAAAAGGGTCAAATGACCAGCCCATCTACCCAGTTATAAGACTGCAACATTAAAAAATAAATAAAATACCCACCACCTGTGGTCACTGTAGAGTAATATACATGCACAACTTCAAATTTCTTATTACTAACAGTTTTGTGTGTACAACATTACTATCACTGACTGGACAGTACTTGGCTAGATGTCCCTTTCTAGAACATTTAAAGCAAGTTATTTCAATGAGTAATGCCTCTAATTTGTTTGTAGACTCAGATGTATAGTTTTTGGGGCAAGCAATTCAGTCAAAGCTTACAACTAACAATAATCGTTCTACAAAGACAACTGTTCCGAAGACGTAGGGGTCACTCTGTGCTTCTCATTTTCTAAAACTGTCAGGGAGTGCCCATTTAAATTCATTTACAGCCAGAATTTCTAAAATGTTGTCTGCATTATTTACACCAAGTTCCCAAGTTCTAACCACAATTTAAGAATGTGTGCCAAATTTGTCATTTGTTAGCTTGTTGGTCTATCCACACTGAAAGTCCAGTTGTGAAAGCTACACATATGGGTCTCAGGTGAAATACCAGTTTTGGCTAATTTTTTTTTTTTTTGCTCGTTTTTGATAACCGTGTGCATCAGTGTCTGCCAAATCCATGTGGGCATTTAACGATTTACCTGTAAGATGAGATAACAGCATCATGAGCTTCTCAGCCAGGGCCAGTTCTTTACTGCATGCCTTTCAAATGCTGTAATGTAGACTTCCACATTGTCATCCAAGCCAAGCTTCTTATAGGATTACCAGTCCTCAAAGCTCACAACCCAGTTTGACTGATTCATCACAGTGGCTAGCTGCTGTTGAAACATAATGAACAGTCTCAAAATGACCATATGTATGTCAGTGGTAATCAGCCTGGCTTGTGGACAGCACTAGCTTCAGAAAGATTTAACAGTTGTTGGGTAGTAGTTGCAGTAGCAGCTCCACTGCTTTCTGCCAATTTATTTAGGTGTTCACCATCAGCTGTGGCAGCTTTCACAAATGCTTTACTTCCTGCATTTTGGAAATGGACACATTACCTGGAGCCACATAAAGCTGGCAATAAAGTTACAGGAGGTACAGTTAATAAGACCAGTTTCCATTAACACCAAGTTTTTATTCACAATTTACTTTAGAAAGGCAGATCCTTGAAGGTAGTAGAATCCTACTGATAGCCAGAAGGAAAAAAAAACGGTGAATATTTCTTCTCAGTCACTTGAGTATGTGTCCCCCTTCAAAGTACTTCATACATGTTCCAGTAACGCAATTCCTCCATTTTATTGGTCATCATCAGTAGCAGGAAGAGAAAATGTGCCAAAAATTCTCCACCACTTGTGATAATTCTGTTTTCATGTACATAATATTGACTTACTGACAGAACCCACACTGTAAAAGTAGCCGACTCCAAGTCCAGCTCCAGGCAAGTGACAAGTGGAGTACCTCAGGATTCAGTCCTAGGACCACTCTTGTTTGGCATCTACTTCTCTGAAGTACAGGCCAACACTAAGGGACTCTGGCTAACAAAGTTTGCAGATGACTGCAAACTGGGAGCCATTACTGAATCCCCAAATGATGTGGCTACTCTACAAAAGGGCCTTACAGAAACAGATTCTTGGTGTCACAGCCATGGGCTCAAGTTCAATGCCAACAAATGTATAGTTATCCCCTTTGGGAAAAAACATGTACCCGTGAATTACCACATAGGTGGCAGTACACTAAACACCGAAAGTGTGATAAGAGACTTAGGGACACAGTTGGACAGTGGTGTCACCTTCGATAACCACATCACCACAACAGTCAGGAAATCCTTCTGTGTGGCACACCTCATCACTAAGGGCTTTTCATCCAGAAAAAAGGAGGTCATTCTCCCACTGTACTCATCCCTCATTAGACCCATTATAGAATACAACGTCCTGTTTGGTATGTACCTCTCAAGACATCTGCAACAACTGGAAAAGCCGCAGAAATACCTCACTAAAAGAATCACAGGCCTAAAGCAGATGCCCTACTCTGGCCACCTTAAAAAACTCCAGCTATACTCTGTTGCACATCGTCTACTCAGAGGCAATCTCTGTTTAACATACAAGGCCATGTCAAACCCAGAGCTGTTGGACATGCTACACTTAAACAAATCCCAATCCCTCAGAGCCACACGCTCCAGGGATCTAAGCCGTGTCATCACAATAAACAAAACATGCTGGAGGGATAGGTTCCTGACCCAGAGACTCTCCAGACTCTGGAATAGACTGCCCATACATGTCAAGCAGTGCACCTCTTTGGCCCTCTTCAAAAGGAACCTTGACGAATGGATGGGAGAAAGGAAATTCACCCCCGGGGATCACATCAGTCACCCTGCTAGACAGAGGTCCAGGGAAGTAAATAGTGTGGGAAGAAATAGCCAGGGAATTGTTACGGCTAGGCTTGTATAGGCCCTAGGGCCTATAGCCTAGTACCAACCTATGAACAGATTATAAATTTCAGCAGTAAAGTTTTCCTGATAATTACAAAAAAAAGGAGTACAAACAAACTAAAAATGAATTCTCCAGTCAAACACTAGCAGTAATATGTACAAACTTCCAGTCTTGGGAAGATTCACCACAGCAAAACAAACACAGTAGCACCAAGCAGGCACTTTACCTTGGCAAACATAAAAGAGATCCTTAGTTCTTCACTTACTTTGTATCTCCTGACTAGGCACATAGCAATATATAAAAAGACATAAAGCAAACTGTGGAATTCCTATGGCTCTCCTGTACAAGTTCAATAAATCCAATTCAGACAGGCTACTCTTTCACACTCTCAGACTGCCCTCTCATTCCACAAAAATGTCCCTGGGACTCCTCAGAGAAATCTCTCTAAGATTAAAGTGAAGCAGATCTAACATTTCTACTAAAAGTGTAACCTTCACACACAGGAGCAGGACAGAACAGCTGTCTCTCATTAATCTCAATGGCAGTTTCCTACCTGAAGGATCTGCCTTCTAGCATGCTATCCCTAGTGTATATTCTAAGCTCCTTTGAGCTTGAAGGCCCACATATAACGATCTACAGTCTTCCTTACGCCATTTGCTTCTTCACACATTAAGTTCTCCCTTTCCTGATTTGCTCCCAATATACAAGTTCTTCCTTTCCTAATTTGTTCCCAATGTACGAGAAATGTATTCTTTCTTCTTCACTCTGTCGTCACACTTTTACGTATTGACTGAGGCTTTGACAAATCTAGCAGTAAAACTTCCTGTCTCCAATCTTTACACTCCTTATCTGAGAGTACTCGTCTATTGCGGCAAGCTTCTCATTCTTGGTTTGCCACAGCACTGTGTGCCAAGCAAATCCCAAAAATCCAAACTAACATTCTCTAAGAGTCTCTCATTGAACTAGTAGTAGCCCCCTCCGTCTGGATGCATGTTCCTGATGCTACATGGCAAAGCCGTTTTACGTTTGTGGCACTGTGATATCCATACAGAGCTGGCACTGCCAACCACTGCACCTGTAGTGAAGCAAAGGATTTTTCCCATGCCACCTGGCAGCATTGCCTCTCCCATACAATATCCTGTATTCCTCTTTGGGGGTCTAAAGAATCTGTCCCACACAGACAACTAATGGGTCCAAGAACATTTTTATTTCCTGCATCCTTTCACCCAAGCCCATAATCATAACATTTCCACTTTTTAAAATAACTGAACATCTTTTCTTTCATTTCACATCTTCCGAAGAAGACTTCAGTTAGCCAGATTCCTAAATATTTGATTTTAGTGTATCCTCCAAAGATAGGGATTATCCTGTAAAAATCCAAACGATAATTTATTTAAGGAGAACACTGGACAGTATCTGAAGGAAATGGATACAGTGGGAATGTCAGAAAGAAACAGATGTAAAGTGCGGACTAAGGAAGGACAGAGAGCAGAAGCAGTAGAACGGTTTGCTGTGTAGAAGGGGATGGAGGTTATAAAGGGATGATGGGGTATGTCCTGACAACGGAAAATGCACTACCTTGGAGAGAGGCACGTGCACGGACAAGCATCATTTAGGTATTCTTTCAGTAGGAGATTGAAACAAGTGTCATGGTCTGTCTTAGGTATGTTGGGATGGTGTGCCAGAGTTAAGATATGCAAGGGGACTACAGGGAGTCACCACATAGGTTACTAGACTTTGTAGCTATTACAACGTATTGGCTGAGTGACTGTCTCTACCTGGAGAATAGTGCTGCAGGGTATCCTTTAGTCCTAGACAGTTTTCTGGCAGTATGTATAACATTTTGTGCAGTAATAATTATGTTAAACAGTTTGGTAGCTCAATCCAATTTAGTTGTTTCAGGGCTTTGCAATAAGGAGTCCTGTACATAAGGTTGCAGCAAACGTGGCCACTTTACTGCAACAAGTGGAGACTTTAGCTGTAAGTGCAGTACTCTGGTTAGTAAGAATAGGTGAGGCATATAGTAGGGAAGGAAGTAGGTAGGTGAATGTTAGTGTTTGTCTTGCAGTATTTCGTTCTAGAGAGGGAACAGTTTCTGGTGTCTGTGTTTTTTAATGGATTGAAATACATGTTGGTGAAATTTGATGTTATTGTCAGTTAGGATATCTAGAACTTTTGTTTCAGTTACACTCTCAATTTTTGCATTGCTGAATTAGGTTATTACGAAAGACTGTCCATCATTTTGGTATTGCTTAGGAGTGAAGCGCATAAATATTTTTTTGGAGGATTTTAAAAGTAGATTTGCATCTTTTACAGAAAATTTCAATAGCAGTTAAAAAATGTTGGGTGATGTCCTAAAGTGATGGCAGAGACGGGGATGTCGTGTTGTCATCAGTCTGTATTTTGCTAGTGCAGTGGGTGGCAGTACGTAGTTCGTTTATAAACAGGTTGAATAACAGGGGCCTAATATTGATCTGACAATGACTGGTACCAAGGAGAGATTTCGTTTCGATTTGACTGCTTGCCAGCGAGATAGCGATGGAACCATGAGAGGGAGGGTTGGTTGAGGCCAAGGCATGAAAGTTCAGTAAGAAGATGTTGATGGCATATGGTGTCAAATGCTTTTGATAAATCTAAGAATAATGAATACATCAGATTGCTCTCATGCCTCCTTTGGTTTATGATACTGGTGAAGCTGAAGAGAGCAGAGGTAGTACTTTAAAGATATCTAACATCATGCTGGGTTTTGGAGACAAGATTATTAAAGTTAACGTACTGCATAAGCTGCAAGTGGATGCATTTTTCTAGTGTGGTTGCACTATTCTAATATTTTAGGCAGAGGAGGTACAACGGCAACAGGTCTATAGTTGGAAAAGTATGCTTACGTGCCATGTTTCTGCAGTGACACCATATATGTTTTTTCTAGACAGATGAGACATCTCTCTCAAATACGTACTGGTTTTCAGTATGGATATAGGGGAAATCCACAGAGTCCACTGCTGTTTTTAGGTAATTTGTTGGGAGCTGGTCAACAACTACAGAGGATGGTTTCAGTAGAATTTGTCTTAAATATTAGGAATGAATGTGACTGCTAGCTGTGGATGGGGAGAGAGAGGTGAATTATTATTTTTAATAAGGTTCAGTATGGTCTGTATAAAGTAGGAATTTAACGGAGATGATATTGAGTGAGCGGTGTTAGAAGGAGAGGCTCTGGTGGCTTGACCAGTACTTGTTAATTTAATGATGACCAAAAGGGGCTCAGATTTTTTTTGTGTATTTATATTGGAGGTTGGTACAATAGGTTTATCAATTTTAATGTGGTCCTTAGCAAGATTTCTGAGATGCCTAAATGTATGAAATGTACTTTATGTTTTGCTTTTATGCCAGTCCTTCCAGGCTTTGCTTCTTTGCAGCACCAGTTTTTTAGTTATTCAGTTAGCCATTGTGCAGGGCTTGATTTGACTTTTTATTCATACACAGGCAAGGCCATTAAGAATATTTATAAAAGTTTCATTAAGTATAAGATGACAGTATCAAGTGGCATGGATTTTAATAAGTTCCCATTATACTGGGTTACAGTATTGATAAAGATGTGTGTTCAATTTTTTTGTATTACTTATTTGGAAATAAATGATGTTTTAGGATTAGGTACTGTAGTTTCTGACTGCATAGGTGGGTAGGTGGTTGCTTAGTGTCTGGCACTTCCAAATGTTCGAATTGTATGTTTGATTGGTTGGTAAGAATCCAGTCTAAATCTGAGTGACTGTCGGGACTTTTTAATGATTCCAGTGATGGAGGGGAATAGCTGTGTAAAGCTTTATAATCAATTTCGAGGAATGTCATTGTTTGATGACTGTTGCCAGTCTATGTCGAGGTCACCAAGTATAACGGCTTCTTGTTGAAGATGGTAAGATATCCACTAAAGAATATCGTCTGCTCTTGAAATATTGTTGCAAGTTGGAAAATAAATACAGGAGATTAGCTGTTAATTTTGAGAAGTTCCACATTATTAAATTTTGGGATCTGTTCTGGGAGTGGGGGTTATTTCTAACCACATTTTGTAGATAACAGTAACCAACAGCATGACTGTTACATCGGGGGGGGGGGGGCTTCATTATCTAATACATCTTTCTTTAGACAGGTTAGTAACTAGTCTACCATAGAAGTCAGTAGCTAGATATGTGTGAAAGTCTTGAATTTGAATTGTACCTAATATTATAGCTAAACATGTTTTTTTTTTATCATCTTGTCCTAACATATGTTTGTAATAATTTCAACTGTGATTAGTGTCTGTAACTTGTGGGCTTCCCCCCAGGCCTCTGCTGAAAATGGGTCTCCCACCCAGTCGGACTATCCTGGTAAATAAACATAAACTAAAATAAATAAATATAAGCAGGAGTTTGGATTCAGAGGTAGATGGCTGGGTTGCTGTTTAGTCGGGCACCACGGACTTGGGGCGAATGTCACAGCTGATTTTTTCTGAGTGGAGTTATTGCGTATAAAAGTGCAGAGCCATTTACATTTTAGCTTTGGTTTTTAGTGCGATTTTTGTTCATAGGGAAGTTAGTACTAGCTTAAGGCTAGCTGCCCTTCTGGGCCATTTTAAGCCTAGCCAATTTCCCTTTTGGTGTTCGAATTAACCTATCCCATTTGGTGTTGGACTTTCCTTTCCTATCTCACAGTCGATAATTATAGATTACCTTGGTCAGAATCACTGGGATCATACCGTAGACGATTTGAGGGGATTCATGAAATAATGCATTTAGGATCTGCCTCTTTCCATCAGTATTACAGGGGGCAATCCTGCGGTAAATTTTCTGTTGGTAAGGACATTGACTTGAAGCATCAGTAATTGAAGAGGTCAGACAAAGTAGAATGGTAGCAGTAAGGGGATATTTTGTGGGTGATCTAAGGTGAGATATGGTCTGGTAAATGTGGGTTATTAGGGGTAATACTTATCAGTATGGGAGAGATATGATAGCTAATAAGATGGAGTAGTGCAGTGAGTACAATAGCAGCATGTTGGTTAGAAGCATTGCTGGCAGTACTGATAACAGTTAGATTAAACTTTGTCTATATTAATAGTTTAATGCCAGAGTTTTTGTTTTTACTTATTTTATTACCTGAAAGGCACTGACATGTCCTTAATACCAGAAATTCTCTCTTTCTCTGGGTGTTTTGTGAATAACAAAATATCTGCAAAATCGAAATCATAACATGTTTATTTCCCTGTCCATGGCCTACCATCTTGGATGTTCTGAGCTGCTTGAGATTCCAAACAGAAAATGGGACCTTGAACATCTTTGGTACGACTTCTGTCAGAGTCTCTCTCTCCCTCCTACTTTCAACCTAGCATAAAACCCTTGTATAAGAATCAGTGTTATAAACTTGCTACAGAGAGCAAACTTCCTCAAAGCTAGGTTTAAGTAGGACCAATTTATCCTTACAAATGCCGTCACTCTGTCCAAGCTCATTATTACTAATGGTCTCTTCCTTTCAATCGCATCTTTCATCAACACAGGGGTTTTTAATAACACTGTCAATGGTCCATCTTCCCTGAATAAATCCATATTGATCCAAGACTATCAGATTTCATAAGATTTTAGCTGTACAAGCTAAAGAATTACTCTGATGCCCAAAATAATACATTACTTCTAAGTTTTAAAATGCTTCTTTCTGGATTTTAAAGTAATAAAATACACAAACTAGGTTATCTCAGCACCCACAATTAAGCCCTTTTATTTCAGTGCCAAGATAACTTGCAACTTTTTTTTTTTTTGCATTTGACACCAGAGTATGCAATATGGGACCCTTTACTTGAAAGTCAGGTCACAGAAAAACCTTGACTACCTTCCATAAAACAAAACCATCAATCCCTCTGACATCTGCCACACGCTATTAATTGCCCAAATATGTTCAGGAAGTGTAATAGCCTTTTACATTTCTTTCATGGAGAAGAAAACTGGTAGGTGAACAGACTGGTTCAGAGGAACAGCAGAGGCCAATTTAAGCATTAAAGACAGATCACTTCTCATCTTTGTTACTTTGAAAGGGCACAGATATTTCCTTGCACATTAAGGCTTTAAGGGTTCAGACATCCTTTTGAAATATCACAAATGTTTCTTTTTACATATTAAAGTTTAGAAATCCTTCTTGCAGGAAAGAAACTTTAAGTGTACTGAAACAGACTACTAAAACCAGAGACAAGTCTTCTACCATGAAATGCTCACGGGCTTCTGAAGATGTACACTGGCAAAGCCTAAAGTGCAGAATTCCTTAATACTGACTATAAGACCAAGGGAAATGGGACAACATACCCTTACTTTTACAAACACTGGTACTACCAGTACTTACGTCAGAACATTAGAGGTTGAATGTTGTATTACATTACATTTACCATTAATTCCACATTACCTCAGAACTTGTATGCTCATATTTTGGTGTCTCAATAATAGTTTTAAAACACAAATCCTTCTTGCAGACAATGACAGGTTTGGGCCCTACATTACTGAGGTAGTCTGGGTCTTGGATCTACCTTAAAGATGTTCCAATTATGGTTAATGATATCCCTGTTACCCTGAAAATGTAAGTTGCAAGGTAAAATTAGGGCTCTTTGAAACTCACCACAATCAACCTGAGAAGAAAAGACATTTTCCACATTCGTCTCAAATTCACTGCCCAATAAAGGGCAAAAATGTCCCTCTTATCTCTTTCTCTAGCCTCATTGAAAATGTTGTCTAAAAAGGGGAAAGGGGCCTAGATAGCCCCTTCTTTCCAACATTGCCCTTAAAGTAGAACATTTATCTTGAAACATGTTGTCATTACTCACCCTAAGGGCCAACCTCACACAGTGCCCCCTGACCAACATTCATTACTCACCCTACGGGCCAACCTCACACTCTGCCCCTTGACCAACATTTTCTTTTGATGAAGGGGATGGCAGCTATCAAAGTGGAGTAAAGAGGTGGAATAAGTAGGTATTCTGTCAAGGTCGAGTCAAATCTCTTTTTAACTCTATCCTTAAATACAGTAACATCTAAATAATGGACCCTATCCTCCTGTACCTGCATTGTGAATTTCAAAAAATTGGTACTAGCATTTAAATATTGGTAAAACTGGTCAAGCTTTTCTCTACTGTCAGGCCAAAAAATTTAATGTCGTCCAAAAAATACAATGACCAACTCTTCGAAAATTCAGAATTAAGCACTACCTGGTTCTCCCATTGTACTAGTACCATGGATACCATTAACCATAACTGGAACATCTAAGGCAGACCCAGACTACCTCAGTAAGGTAGAGTCCAAACCTGTCACTGTCTACAAGGACATGTTCATATGTTATTAACGGGCAGGCAGTCCTTCCTTGACCATTGTGAAACCTAGTCAGTGCAACCCAGTGAACTATAAATTAGTTACCTCAATTGAGGAGAACAATACTATACATCCTAAGGTATGTAGTGGGTTTAACAGTGCTACTGTTCCCTGAAAGATCAGTGCTATTCAGCAATGCATGACTTATATGGGTCTATATTAGTGCTCTGATGGTTTAGTCCAATCTATGGCCCAGATAAAGTTTGATTAGAAGTTCAGGAGTTTGGCAGTCCAGGCAGAGGAGAATGAGCATGCCCATCTTGGGAGGGGGAAACAGGGAAGAGTGAGATGCATATCTTCCACACATACCTTTGGAAGAGAGGACAAGGTGGAGCAGAAATTTTGGGGGTGGGTTTGTGACCCACCAAGCCACAACATGGTGGAAGCTGTCATTAGCAAGTTCACTCTGCCACGTCTAAGGTGTTGTGGGTCATCATGGTGACGTGTTAGCTTGTTCCCCTACCCAGAGGGAGGAGTTAGGATAAGTTCCCATTCCTAGGATACTGGTAAGAGCATGTGCACCCTGATGCTATCAGTATGGACATTCCCTTCTGGCTGGCTCATATCCTAGCAGGTCTAAAGAATGAATGGGTCTGTCTAGCTGAGGAGGCTTAATAGTTATGAGTGGTAGGAGATTCATTTTTCACTGTACAGCGACGTGTAATACCACTGGTATTATACATCTTGCCACATGTAAGAAATGTTCAGGATTTTATGTGGGCAAATCTGTTAGGCACCTGAGGAATAGAATTATTGAGCATAGATTGGAGATTCGTAGGAATATACCTACTAACTCACTGGCTTGCCACATTTCTGCAATGGGTGCTGCTCATAAATTTGACTTCAGGGTTATATCTATTGTGTACCCAGGTATTAGACGTGGAGACCAAGTTAATAATGTGGACATGAAAGAATATGAATGGATAGTGAGGCTTGAAGCAGATAAATATCCGGGCTTAAACAAGTTACACTAAAACCTATTCTAAAAAATAAACAAAGGAAAATTAGATAAAAAATGAGAAGAAGACGATATGTATGTACTTCTTATCCCTCTTATCACTGTTTCCGTATCGTTATGAACTGGGTGTTCGCCTTAATCATGTAAAGGCTGTGTCATGTGCTATTAGTATAAATGTTGGTTTTTACTTTTCTTTTGTGTAAGACACCGAGGAAGGATGTTTTTTATATCCGAAAGCTTTGTCATTTTTTAATAAATTGTATTTGGCTTGACGGTGTGGAGTGATTATTTTCTCTTTTTTGCGGAGGCTTAATAGTTAGCATGGCAAAACGGGAAAAATACAGAAAAAAAGAGAAACGCATAAGAAAGGAAATTCTTTGCTAGTGACTTCAAAACAGAGTGTGAGACAATTAACACGGTGCTACAATTTCCAGGCACATGCATAGCATGAGAACAAGCCCAAATAAAGAAGTTTCTACTATGCATTAGTGGGCTCAACCTCAGAGCAGCAGCCACCCGCTAGAACCACAATGTACACAGACTGACACGGGGGCAGGGGGGCTGAGCAAGATCCACAGTCATGGCAAATGGAAGGGATGTAAAAATGTCACTAATACACATCATAGCAGGTGGTTATGCACAAAAGATTAATGGGTCTATATTACCATGTCGACTGGGCTGTTCATCGAATGCCCTTACGTCAACACATGTACCTAAATGTCGAACGGCCACAAAAACGATTTTTTTGCCCTGGGGAAAAAAATCGCTGGGCCAACAAAAAACAAAACAAACTGACAGACACAATGAAGTGGGGGGCTTTGTCCCCCACACCCCACACACATAGTGAAGACCAAAAAAAAGGTCTTTAATGTAGAACATCGCAGTTCCATATTAAACACAAGTAGCTCCATGTTTGGCGATTTTTGATTGGCCCGTATGCCAGTATATGAGCCAATCAAAAAAAAAAAAAAAATTGCAAAATGAAAACTGAGCTACTTCTGTTTAATGCAGAACTGCAGGCAGTTCTGCATTAAACAGAAGTAGCTCCATTTTGCGATTTTTTTGGTCAGGTCGTACCAGTATATGGGCAATCAAAAAAACAAAGCAGAGGCCTATTTCGCCGGGAGTTTAACCGGCAGAGCGGGACTCGGAATTGGGCTGCTGACCCTGGGACAGTCCCGCTCAAATAGGGATGTCTGGCAACCCTGGCTACATACAACCTCAAAACGCTGGCAATCCAGAGCCAAAGGATATATGTGCATCACAACTATATAAAAAAGAAAGTTATTAGCAATGGAGTTTAGAAAACATTCTACTCAATGTGACAAATTTAAAAGGTTTTTGTTTTTTTTATTATAGATAAGTTGATATTAATCCTAGGAGAGGAGTATGGGAAAAACCCATTACAATATATGGAACTAAGGAGGTAGCTACTACTGAATGCAACCCAACTTCCTGGCATTAATGATGCAATCTCTGAATCTGAATATAGACATCTTTTTAGCGAGGCTGTTCAGTTTTTGGTTCCTGGTCAACACTCTTAATCGTGGAACAAACATTTGCTGCTTTTTCAGTTACCCATAAGAAAAGCAATGGACTTCATAAACATTCTACTTAATGTAGCAACTTTAAAAGACTCATTTTGGAGGAGCTGCTCTGAGTTTGTCAACTTAGCCAGAGATCCGGAGTAAATCTCAAAAAAATCACATCCACTGTGATGTACAAAAAATAAACATATTTTAAGCTTGCACTGCACTTTTTGAGCTGTTTTCTGCTGAATTACTGTTTCATTTTTTTGTTTTTGTTGCTGTTTGGACTGTTATTTCCTGCACTTTGAAATACTAGTACTGCTGTACATCATGATCTGCTGAAACTAGGCTGTTTGCATATACTGAGCACTAACATCAGCCATCCTACATTTAGAAGGCCTTCCTGCACCCTTGCGCAGAAGTGTGCAGCCCAGGACACATCTGAGTTGGGGATTATTGGTAAAAGGCTCAGTTATGGGCTCTCCCCATTGGCTAGTTAAGTGTTAAAACTGTTTAATTTCATTTGTATTTAAGCACCATATTTACATGTCGCTGCACACCATGCAATAGGGTTTAGCGCTGCTGTGCATAGTCACAAATGCTTAGAAAGACAAATTTCCCTTGATAACTGCTAGAAAACCATCCTACGCTTCCCTGCTTCTCTGCGCTTAACACAGTTGTGCACTGCTGCCCAAAGAGCAATTCAGCTGCACATTTTGAGGCGCTTGATGCAGGCTTCTGTTCATAAACCTCCCACAGACTAGATGATTTTACTAATCCTACAGGCAGAACCTGGTCTATCTTGCCCACCCCCCTACGTATTACAGAACACACCCGACATAATGGACGGACAGTTTCCCATCATTGCTCTAGCCAGCCTCATTGACATGGACATCCTGAGGCAATATAGCAATTGACTCATGTTTACTAACGACTTCTTACTACTAAAACATGCAAATACAATATGTGAGAGATAAATCTATACTATGAATCTGGAATCATTGCTCTCTCTCTCTCTCTCTCTCTCTCACGTAACAAACCAGATATCAAACAGGTTGGCAGCACACAAACACTTCACCTCTTCCACAAAACAAATGCACAACACATAAACCCAAATATGCGGAAGTACTCACTAGAAGTTTATCAAAAGAGCAGAGACCTCGCAAAGTGCAAACCTTCTGCACACAACATAGCCCCAACAGAATCCACTACACATAAAAACAAACATATCAGTGTCTCACCAGACAAACCCCAAAGGTAAAACATCTCAAAACCAAATGTCTTGGTCATAGGCAACTCTACAGTACAACACTGTTGGCCCCCTCACCAGGCTGGATAAGGAGATGGCCATGGTCAGCTGCCTGTCAGGTGCCAGGATCCTCCAGATCACACACGCACTCACGTCTCTCAACAAGCACTGTTATGACTCTGTCACAGACCCAAGTTGCAGTGAATGACTTGAGACATATCTCAATGGACTACATGAAGACAGACATGACAGAGCTTTCAGATCATGTGTCCCAGGCAAGTATGTTCCTAGCCCTAAGTAATATTCTACCTTCACCCAGGATGATGCCTTAATACAAATAAAAAATGATCAACTTCAACAATTGGCTTAGCGTTTAATGTCAATCCAGGGAGGGATCCAAGATTTGTCAGCCTAGGATGATATGGTGGACAGACCATGCTGCTTTGCCAGAGATGGTCATCACCTATCACCTCTTGGCTTTTGGTTACTGGCAAAGGTACTTCCTTCCCCATAGTGCCTTTTTCAGGCAATGTCACAAGAACAAAATTCCTGACATAAAAATATCCTCTAGAGACAAACAAGGTCATGCAGCTTAATACTAGGGATCTAAATCAGAAACTGTACTCACTGGAAAGCAATCCTTACTTTGGAATATGCCGATGTCTGTGCAGTCACAGAGACATGGTTCAAGGCCACAGAGAGTACCTGAGTCATGGAAGGCTACAATGCCTTCCAAATGATCAGACCACAAAATGAAGATGAAAGGAACAAAGGCGGAGGTGCAGCCATCTTGACTAAAGACAAATGCACCCCAATACTGATTAAACAGTACGACTCCCTAGAGTTACTCAAAGTCTAACTAACTCTAGGAAAGACCCCCCCCCCCTCCACATCATTGTTAACTAACCACAAAAAACACACTGCCTATCTAGACCTACTTGAGTCATTACAATACAGCCAAACACCCTAGTCATGGGTGACTAACTATCCTTCCATCGATTGGAAAACATGTATGAGCACAAATATGCTCACCCTAAGGTTCCTGGGCTTTAACACAAATGATCTGGAACAAATACTCTGCAGCCCCACAAGGGGCTCTAATGTCCTTGACCTAGAACTCACCAACATGGGGGATCGCTGCACCACCCCATGTGCAGGAACCTCCCTCATAAAGTCCGATCATAAATCAGTCTTGTTCGAAGTAACAATTGTACCTGACTCCCCACCCCAAGAGTAAAAATGCTGAAATATTTCTCCAAAGCAAACCATAGCCTCCTAAATGATGGCATAAATAATTTTAAACCCTCTGCCACCACTGACAGCAATGAGTCCTATACTGAAGTGTAGACAAATGCCCTGTATAAACACCTATACAAATGTATAGACTCAGCCGTATCTGAATGGATCAAAACAAGGTCCTCACGAAAAACAAGCAACCCTGGTGGACATCTAATATAAAAAGATTATACAACGAGAGAAAGAAACTGCTGTCAAAGAATAAGAGAGTACAGTCTCAGAAGAACAACCTCCAGAGCTTGAAAAAGCAAATCAGACATTTTGTAAAGTCCTCTAAAGCTAATTACAAAACTAAATTGGCATCACTAGCTAAGGATAATAACAAGGCATTCTTTAGCTATGTCCAAAATCTAAAAGGGAAGGCCCAGTATTGTGCCGAATTAGTAGTGGGTGATACCACTCATACTGAACCTGAGAACATCGCCAACTTGCTAAGAGACAGGTTTGGTGAAAGCTTCACGCTGTTTTCCCCACCATTCATATCCCAAAGCATACCTGTCCTCTAAATATCATCTCCAAAGAGCAGGTCATAAGGTCATACTCACACTCTACATGGCCAAAAACACAGCCTCTATGGGACTGGATAACATCCCGGGTTGCTTACTAAATGGTTTAAAGCAGGAGTTGATGAAACCACTGGGCACTCTCTTCAACCACAGTCCAAGTACTCGCTTTGTCCCAGCAGAGTGGAAAACAGCAACCATAATCACCTTGCACAAAGAGGATCCCTCAACCGACCCTGGGAACTACAGACCCATAAGCCTCATCTGCAAGGCCATGGAAAGAATCATCATGGAAGTCATCAACAAGGATCTACGGGACATTCAAACGCTTGATCTGACCCAGTCCGCCTTTGTTAAGGGCAGATTATGCCTGTTAAACCTGGTGGACTTTTTCGAGAGCAGCACCAAGGTCCTAGATGAGGGCAAAACAGTACATACTGCCCATCTCGACTCGGCCAAGGCCTTTGACACAATCCCCAACTCACGCATCACTTAGAAACTCACCCTGCTAGAGATTATAAGTCTAAGCTGACTTCTCTTCTTAGTCTAGCAGATGCATATCGGCATCAAGGGGGAATGGAAATCAAACCAAAAGTAGATAAACATAAGGAAGTAACTGAATGTGCCAAAAAACAAAAGAAGGAATATAATGTGAAGGATCAGAAGATAAGTCAAGAAATGTGGAAAATGCATAAATATAGTTGCAAGTATAGAAAACTCCTGGAACAATCTCATGTTGATCAGGATTGAATGCAGGAATGGTTAAGGAGAGGTGAAGTCAAACCAAAACATGAAAGGTTAATACTGGCAGCCCAAGGTAGTGGACTACATACATGTTGGTTTATAAAGTCCATTGAACATGTGGGAGAAACAGACAAATGTAGGTTCTGTAAAACAGAATTGGAAAGAGTTGCACATCTTGTTGCTGACTGTGACATACTAATGACAGAAGGACTGTATACTGAAAGGCATAATAATGTGGCAAGACTGTTGACTGGGGATTGTGCATACATTACAATATTAGAGCAGCTGAAAAACACTGGAAACATGAGCCATAAAGCATCATAGAAAATGATGAAGTCTACATCACATGGGATCACCCATTACCAACAGTTCAAAAGACAGATGCGAGAAAAAAACAAACAGATAGTGGTCCATGAAAAGAAGACAAAAGTAGAATTGATCATTGAAATTGCTACACCCAGTGACTAGAGTGTCTTGTGTAGAGACACAAAGTCATAAAATATCAGGATTTGCAGGAAGAAACGAGAGCAGTGTGGAAGAAAGATACCCAGATAGTTCCAATAGTAGTAGGAGCAATGGGTCTTATAAAAAAGAATCTACAATTGTACTTAGATACGTTATTGATACATGTAACTCTATATGAATTGCAGGAGGAGTCATTACTGGGCATATTGCAGGTGCTGCGAAGAGCACTTTTGGCTGATATCAAAGATTGAAACAATACTAATTTCACTTAGGAATGGGGAATATTCAGGTCATGGTATAAGAAACCCAAACGAATTGGCGAAATTTAAGGTGGAGATTAACCCATATCTCATTAGATGGGTAAGCCAGTTACCAGCGGTGTGCCACAAGGATCTGTGCTGGGACCCCTACTGTTTGCAATCTATTTCTCAGAAATCCAAGCAAAAATAGATGGCATGTGGCTTACCAAGTTTGCTAATGACTGTAAACTGGGTGCAATCCTTGAATCCCCCAACAATGTCAACATTCTACAAAAGATAATGATTGGTGCCAGAGCCTCTGACTTAAACTCAAAGCAAAAAAATGCATTATCATCCCCTTCAGCAAAGGAGAAGTCCCAGCAAATTACTATACTAATAATACCCCCCAAGTTCAAACCCAATGGTGAGAGATGTGGGAACACAGGTTGACAGCAACCTTAACTTTGATCACCATGTGTCCACAGTAGTAAGGAAGGCCTTTTACACTGCACACATCTCTTAAGTTAGGGCATAGCATCCAAAGCTAAGGAGATTTTAACTCCCCTCTACTCACCCTCATCAGACCAATAATAGAGTAGAACATGCAGCAGCTAGAAAGACCTCACAGGTTTCTCGCCAAGAAAATTCAGGACCTTCAATACATGACCTACATGGAGAGACTGAAGGCCCTGCCACTACACTCTGTATTATATAGACTGTTTAGAGGCGACTTGTACCTGGCCTACACAGCAGTCTCAAACCCTGCCTTAATACATACGTACGTACATACAAATATTTCAAGCATGGGCATTAATGCCCTTCTAGCTTGCCAATATATCAAAACACTTGTTCCCATAATAAGTATCCAGGTTGTCCTTAAAAAAATATCTAAACTAGTACTTGCTTTAATGTAATTTGGTAGTCTGTTCCAAGCATCAGCTACTCTGTCAGAGAACCAATTAGTTCACTTCTCGTTCCTATAGTATCTCCTACATAGGTTGTCTGATGATTCTCTAGTACGTTTTTTTAACCCCAAACATTCCCAGAGGTAGTTGTCACTAAATGCCCTATATACCTGAATAAGATCTCCTCTTAGATATCTGTAAGAGATGCCGTACAAGTTCAGATATTTTAGTCTTTCATAATAACTTAAATTTTCACATCCATGGATACCCTTGGTATATTTCCGTTGTACTATTTCCATTTACTCATGCTTGTTTTCTTATAGGGTTTCCACATTGTTATTCCATACTCAAGTTTGAGTCTAATGTAACCAACAATGATTTCATTATTTTTGATTTCCTGGACTTTATAAATAAACTTTTTATACAACCTACAGTTCTACAACTATCATTAACCAATTGGGTGATATGATTAGAAAAACTCATAGCTGAATCTACCAATATACCCAGGTCCTTAAATGAGTCTACAGTTTCAATCACTGTGTGCTGTATTAAATATTCACTTTTCAATTTATGCCTACCAAATCTCGTATGCTTAGTTTTTGATGTATTTATCAGCATATTATTCTCCTGTGCCCAAATGGTCAATTTAATCAGTTATTTTGCGGACATGCCTTATCTGTAACACATGTAATCAGTTTAACCAATTTCAGGTCATCTGCTTACAGACTGTAGAACAGAACACCTCAGATGAAAAAGTTTGGTCTGAAAGATACAATCTAAACAAGTAAGGGCCTAGGACAGAGCCCTATGGCACACCCTGAGTAACCAAGGATTTTGCCTGTCCAGTTGCTGTATGATACTTGCCATGTCATATTTGTAAGCCATGCAGCTATCCATCTTATCAAGAGTACATCAATACCTAGTTGTACTAATTTATTCATCAGTGTTATGTGTTTGACCCTGCCAAATGCTGAAGTTAAATCTATATAAATTACATCACAGCACAATTTTTCATTCATAGCTGTTACTATGTTGTTATAGAACATCATGTTACAGGTGGTAACATCCCGAATCCCGAATGATATTAATAAAACCTGTGAAGTGATTAAAAAGAATTGGAATGTTCTACATGCTGTGGAGGAATTACAGGATGTAATTCACGATACCCCCCCCCACCTTTTTCATTCAAGAAGAACTGTTCTTTGAAGAAATAATTATGTTATAAAGCTAGAAAACGTACTGTAATGCAATCTCATAGGACAGGAACTTATCCATGTAGAAACTGTTCTGCATGTAAGCACATTTATATAAGTAATCATTTTGAACATCCCTTTATGAAGTTTAAGATTGATTTTAAATACTACGCTGACTGCAGAACTAGGAACGTGGTTTATTTTTGTTTCTGTAATGTTTGTTTTGCATTCTACATAGGAAAAACTAACTGAATGTTGAAGGATAGAATCCTTGAACATTACAGGGACATACATAATAGAAAATAAACCAATGCAGTTGCACAGCATGTTTCGAGAGAAGGGCAAGACTATGAGTTCCACTCTTTTGTTATTGAAAATATAGGTGTGAATAACAGAGATGGTGATCTCTGTAATAAAACTGAAGAAATAGAACAAAAATGGATCATACGTTTACAGGCTGATAAGCCGCCTGGTCTAAACAGCAAAGTCTCATTAAAACCTTTTTTTAAAATCTAGATGTCTGAAACACTAGTTTTCTAATGTGTGGATTTGCGCACACATTTTTGTACATATACACCCTGGAGGTTTCTGTTGCTTTTATTCTCAATTGTTTTTAATTGTTTTAATTATGCTATTTTAATTGTGTAAATATAAAGGGCATGTATTCAGTTAGTAACTGAAGTCTGATGAAGCGGTTATGCTGAACCACGAAAGCGCTTACTTTTGGTCTTTTTTTACAATAAATATACATTTTTATTTATCTGCCGTGAGTGACCGAGGTTTCCATTGTTCTTTAACCATGTTTCAGAAACAAAAACAACATCAATCTTGTGGGAATGTAGCAAATTTTCCAATAAAAAAAAAAAAAACACTTTATCATTAATGCTGCTAGCATTAACAACCATCAGAGATTCTTCAAATGTTGCTGTCTGTGGGCTGTTATATTTTCAACGTGGCAAAAATCCTGCAAAGTGTTTGTTAAATATTGCAAAACATCTGCTGCAAAAATTCTCTTCCCTGATCTTGACAAATGCATACCATCCTGTCTGAACACGTGTGTGCCCAAAACAAGGCTTGGATGCTCTACACATTTCCATTTCTTAAAACAGGACATTTTTTCCATGTAGGTGTTTACCCAAAAAATCTTTTCATTCACAGTGACTTGACTATCCTTTCTGTAGGTGATTTGTGAAAAATGCTATTACAAGCAATACTATCCAAGAGGGATGCCAGTTCCCTACTAACAGTCAGAGAACTCTTGCGGGTGACATCATTTGTACCAACATGAATGAAAACAGATCCGTACTTCCTTACATTAAGGCGTTCCAAGGCTTGTCTCATCACTATTTTCGCTCCTGGCAAGCACAACACTAATCAATGTTCATTATCACATCTGCAAATGTAAGTATCAGTTCCTCTAATAATTAAATCTTCAATTACAATAACATCTTTACTGGCCAGCTCTGAAGAATCTTTAGCTTCTAATACAGCAATACCTGCTCTAGCAATTGTTACGAAGGATAGATCTCCATCACTTCTTCTTTCGGCTGCTCCCATTAGGGGTCGCCACAGCGGATCACCTGTTTCCATTTCTTCCTGTCCTCTGCATCTTGCTCTGTCACACCAACCGCCTGCATGTCCCCTCACCACATCCATAAACCTTATCTTAGGCCTCCCTCTTTTCCTGTTACCTGGCAGCTTCATCCTTAGCATCTTTTTCCCAATATACTCTGCATCCCTCCTCAGCACATGTCCAAACCAACGTAATCTTGCCTCTCTGGCTTTGTCTCCAAACCTTCCAACCTGAGCTGACCCTCTAATTTACTTATTCCTAATTCTGTCCATCCTCGTCACACCCAGTGCAAATCTTAACATCTTTAACTCTGCCACATCTAGTTCTGACTCCTGCCTTTTTGTCAATGCCACTGTCTCCAACCCATATAACATAGCTGGTCTCACTACCCTCTTGTAGACCTTCCCTTTCACTCTTACTGGTACTAGTCTGTCACAAATCACTCCTGACACTCTTTTCCACCCACTCCATCCTGCCTGTACTCTCTTCTTCACCTCTCTTCCACACTGACCATTACTCTGAACTGTTGATCCCAAGTATTTAAAACTCATCCACCTTCGCCACCTCTACTCCCTGTATCCTCAGCATTCCTCTATCCTCCCTCTCATTCACACACATATATTCTGTCTTAGTCCTGCTGACCGTCATTCCTCTTCTCTCTAGAGCATATCTCCACCTCTCCAGGGTCTCCTCCACCTGTTCTTTACTCTCACTACAGATCACAATGTCATCTGCAAACATCATAGTCTACGGGGACTCCTGTCTGATCTCGTCTGTCAACCTGTCCATCACCATTGCAAATACGAAAGGGCTCAGAGCTGATCCTTGATGTAATCCCACCTCCACCTTAAACGCATACGTCAATCGCACCGCAGACCTCACCGCTGTCTCACTACCCTCGTACTTATCCTGTACCACTCTTACATACTTCTCTGACACTCCCGACTTCCTCATACAATACCACAATTCCTCTCTAGGCACCCTGTCATATGCTTTCTCTAAGTCCCCAAATTCACAATGCAACTCCTTCTGACCCCTTCTCTGTACCTCTCCATCAACACTCTCAGAGCAAACATCGCATCTGTAGTGCTTTTTCCTGGCATAAAACCATACTGCTGATCACGAATCATCACCTCCCTTCTTAACCTAGCTTCCACTATTCTTTCCCATAACTTCATGCTGTGACTGATCAATTTAATCCCTCTGTAGTTACTACAGCTCTGCACATCACCCTTATTCTTAAAAGATCAGTACCAAAACATTTTTTCTCCATTCCTCAGGCATCCTCTCACTTTCCAAGATTTTAGTAAACAATCTAGTTAAAAACTCCACTGCCATTTCACCTAAACACCTCCATGCGTCCACAGGTATGTCATCTAGACCAACAGCCTTTCCATTCTTCATCCTCTTCATAGCTATCCTTACTTCCTCCTTGCTAATCCACTGCACTTCATGATTCACTATCCGCACATAATCCAACCTTCTCTCCCTCTCATTCTCTTCATTCATCTACCCCTCAAAGTACTCTTTCCATCTGCTCAACACACTCTCCTCACTTGTGAGTATGTTTCCCTCATTATCCTTTCTCACCTTTACCTGCTGCACATCTTTCCTAGCTCAGTCCCTCTGTCTAGCCAATCGGTACAGGTCCTTTTCTCCCTCCTTAGTGTCCAACCTTTCATACAACTCTTCATACGCCTTATCCTTAGCCTTCGCCACCTCTCTCTCTCTTTGCCATGCACCTCATCTCCTTACACTCCTGTCTACTTTCATCTCTCTGACAATCCCACTTCTTCTTTGCCAACCTCTTTCTCTGTATACAGATCTTCATCACTATTAATCTTATTAATTCCACTGTTTTTATTGTGTATTAAATTTTCATCCAGTTGGGCTTGTAAATCTACAGCTTCAGTCATGTAGTCAACATCTGTCTTTCTCATCTTTTTTTCTTAGAGTAATGTTCTTCAATCGTTCCATGTTTAATTTTGATTTCTTCCCTTTCACCTGCCCCTTGCCTCTTTTTTCTACCTTCTCCATTGGAAAAATTATGTCTTTCTGTAGACTGAAGGTTTACTGATAGAAAAATATAATTTCTTATAATCTGTGTGTTACATAAGCGTCTTTTTTACTATGTATTCTCTTTCCTTTACATTCGTTAATCAGTTCCTTTTTCTTCCTTATTTGTTGAGAACTTCCTTTCTTTCTTTCTTTGTTTCCTTCTCAACAAACTGGATCCTCAGACTGCTGAATACTTGCATCCAGAATTCCAGAGTTGTTAGCAGTATCGTCATGTTCTATAGGGGTCGAATGATTTTTGCAGAAAATAGATGCATCATTTCCTAAGTCTGTTCTATTTGTTCTCTGCCTAACATTATTTAGTTCATCGGTCCAGTCATTAATATATGAAACAACAGTTCTCCAAGCCATGCCAACTGCACATGTGCAATCATCATCAAGTCTAGATTTACTTCTAACAATGGTAAGCAAATCATCCAACTGTTGACACGAGGAACACAGATCACCAGTGATGTCAGCTGTTACCTTTAAATATGCATAGCATTTATTACACTGTACAAGATATTTGTGCATTAGCAAATTGTTAATTGCATACTCATTAAAGGAATCCATTATTCAGCTTCAAATTAATACAATATTACAAAAGAAAAGATCAAAAACAATAACCAGAGAATTCAAAGAGAACTTAAATCAACTTCTATGTCAGAAAATCATACCAGCAATACACAACTAAATAAAATACAGCAAGTTGTTTTGACCAAACAAGTTCTACAGGCCAGACAAAAGCCGTAATTCCTTTACATCACTATGGCTCACAGTAGCACTTCTTTTTGACAATAAAGATAAATAAATCACAAACCAAGATGGGATATGCTCGGGATTTTCCTCTCTGCAGTCTGTAAATTTATAACGGTCTAGCCCCCTTGTGGTGGCTACAGCTTGCATGTCTAAAACCTATCCCTTTCTAACAACCAACAGTGAAATTAAAGGTAAAACAACAAAATATGAATCAAAGTAAATCTTGTTAACAAGCAGTCCCTTCCTACCTACAAACAGTGAAAAACAATGATAAATACGATATAAATTCAAATAAAACTTCTCTTACCAATCAACTCCACAGTAAGTCACAAACCGAGAAAGGATTGTTTAGATATGCTGCACATCTGCCAATCAAATGGGATAAGAGTCACTCAGTCAAGGTACCTTAACCTGCGATATTAATAGGACATGCTGGAGAGACAGATGCGTCTCCCAGATGTTGCCACTCCGCGGGAACTAACTACTAATTCACGTAAAACAGAGCTCCTCAATGACCCTATTTAAGTGCAACTTGGACGACTGGATGAGAAACCGTAAATTTACCCCGGGGGGTTTCACCTTGTGTCCCTTCTGGACAGAGGGCAACCGGTGTTAATCTTAGATTCGCATTGCAAATATAGACTATACATTTTGGTCTATAAGACAAGGGTATAACATGACTAGGCTTGTAAAGGCCCTAGGGCCAATAGCCTAGTAATCTCCTGTCATCAGGCTTTTTGTAAACAAGTTCAGCATGTAAAGTGCTCAAGAGGCCATTTGTCCATTTCCTAGGAGAACCAGCAAAAAACAAGAGATGGGAGGAATCTGATATGAATTTGGAGCACCGAGTTCTGGTTCAGTGCTGAGACCCATATCATGCCATCAGCAAAAGTACTCTGGATTAGACAATACCTGAAAGTACACTCCTACCTGTGATTCACAAAATATTATCCCACAGAAAAGTGACTGTGCTTATGAAAGAGAGCAGTAAAACCTTACACCAACACAAACCATTTCTTCAACTGGTAAGTTAATATAGTTTCCTTAAAATCTTATAATCCGGACAGTCTAGGTTTGCCAGCTTTTACAATGTTGATACTTTTAAGGACAAAGGCTCTGCTAACAATTTAGACTAAAGTTTAAAACTAGCAGTTCAAAAACTTGCAAGCCAGAACAGCAGTTCCATGAGGCAAAGTGACCTACAGCACTAAGTAATGATGTAAGTAAATGCTGTGCAGGTCTTGTCCTGCGACTTGCAAAGTACTAAAGGGAAATATAAGTAAGGGACATCGTGGACAACAATTTCTCTCTCAATGCTGCCCTCTACTACTACTACTGAATTATGAATATGACTACTAGACGCTGAAGTCCCAACTCTCTGATGTGCCCTAAATCCATCCATCCACAACCCCTTTTTACCACTTCTGCACAAGGGGTCGGGTTGTCACTTCCAAAGTGATAATCTAGAGCCAAGGTTTATATCACTGGGTGGCTAGCCTGCTGCAGTAATTCTTCCACACCATACACTCATACGCACACTCACACCTACGGCCAATTTAGACTTTCCAGTACACTTACTGCATGTCTTTGAAATGTGGGAGGAAACCAGAGCACCCGGAGGAAACCCACACTAACACAGAGAGGACATACATACTCCACACAGAAGGCACCCCAGCAGGGAATCAAACCAGGGAAACCTCTTGCTATGAGGCTACAGTGCTATTCACTGTGCCACCCAATGCAACGTCAAATATACCACATGCTTCTACAGACTCTTCCACATTCTGTTATGGTTCAATAACACAAAGACTGACACAAACATCCAAGAGCAATAATGCAGCTATTTAGGCATACATCATAAGACTCCTTGGTGTATGCTTTTCAGAATCATTTATTCTATGCAATAATGTACTAGAGTTTACATCTTAAATAAAGCCTTGCTATAGTCACTGTGATTTTTACTTTGCTTTTGTTGTTGTGTCTTTCGACTTTTAGGGGTTAGGGGTCGCCACAGCGAAACTCCAGTCCGCTAATGATTGGCAGTGGATTTTTACGTACCAAGTTGCCAGCCCTGACACACAACCTTCAACGAAGGTATGCCCATTCACGCAGGTCTCCACACAGAAGACGCTCTAGCTGAGAATTGAACAGGACAACGTCTTACTGTGAGGTGACAACGCTACCACAGCACCAAGTTACATATTTTATTAAATGACTTTTTTTTCAGAATGTCAGCCTTTATTAATTGTATTTTTGCTTACTCCTGTCATTTCAGGAGTTTTTTTGTCATTCATAAAAGGCCATCCAGAAAAAAAGGCACTACCTAGAGTGGAGATGGGCTTGACTGAGAGGTGGAAGGGGCTACAGTCAAGAAGTTTGTACCCATTTCCCAAAAACTATGCCCCTCCCCAACAGCTATCGATATGTGAAATCTGACAGACTTTTTATAAAAAATGGTCAGTATATGTGTGCCTCACACAGTGGATCTGTTCATTTCTTGACCAGAACAGCAAGAAGGTCTTCCTTCTCATTTTACTACTGTCAGTCCTGAAAGAGATTTATTCACATATTTTAGCTCGGTAAAATATCTAAGAATATAAGGGAATACATTTTTAATAGGCTTAGATCTCAAAATCATTGACTATGAAGTTTTACTGAAACAGGCTATGTTGGGCCTCTTTTCCTTTAACAATGAAACCAAGAATCTTCATATCTTGCGTTTTGTACTAGTTAGACAATATGTGACCAATCGCTGTCTGAACATATAGGAAGCATCCATAAACATTTTTTTTAAAGAGCTTACTAAGCATAAGATGGCTCACAATCCAACTTCGAAGATTAGGCATGTACATGGAAAACTATACTGCTTATTTTTTAATTAAAGTTGCTAAGATCTGGGTTTGACTGAGTTATTGTTATAAAGAATTGATAATACCTTGGAAATGCTGCACTGTAATATATGCAAAATGCCGTTTCCAAGATCTGTTCCTCTGTGTTTGGTTTAAACTATTTATACATTTACTGCTTATAATACATGTTCTCCCAGTGTCTATGTGGATTCACTCCTGAACTTATGGCTCATGTCACTACTGAAAAAGTAGTAACAAGAATTCACAGGCATCACTTTTTTCATTTTTTATGTACTAAACTGGACCATATGAAAATCTGAAGCTTCATGAGATCCCCAACCTCCACTGTATGACTACACCAAAACTAAGGAAAAACATGCTTATTCACTCAAATACTTTTATTTCTAAAGGACTTGTTTGTAAAGAACTACAGAAACGTAGTAACCATTTGTTTTTTCTACTATAACTTAAACAAGACCACTAACACCTTGACATACATGTTTGCGTTTTCTCTAGAATCTCGTGACAAAAAAACAGCCTCCGCTACATCAACATAGGGGATTGCGTTGAATATTCTCCTTTACTAACCTTTCACGTGTTGTCACACAAACACATTTTCCACAAATGTAGTATAAAGTTCTAGATCAAGAGTTACTCAGTTCAGAAGCATGTCAAACAGTGTGCAAGTTACCACAGCTACAACTGTGAGACAAAACGGAGCCCCATACGATATGGCCATGCCAGAAAGAAATTTTTGTGCCAATGTGTCATCAGTAATTAAACACATGTACCTTTGTAAAAATACCTTAAAAAGCCAAACTCAAAACTAGCAAAGTGAAGAGGCAAACAGTGTTTTCTGCACTGACAGAAAGAGAGAAACCAGAAGACAAAAAGTGTGTACGTGTCCTTCTGTAGACATGGGATCAATAATATCTTCAAATCAGATTTACTAAACTAATTGGTCTGTTAATTCTTCTAAATAGCATCTGTACATCTACAAAGTTGTGGATGATGGGGCTCCGAAAAAGGTCTCTGATAACCTGAGGCAGACTGACTCACTTCTTGTGGATGGCTGTGATGCGCAAGTGTGAGGTAATTACACAGCACACCACCTAGGGCTGTATATGACTTTCAAACATAATCAGCTTAGATCCAACAGATGTAATTTAGCTGAACCAGTGAGACAGACACGCTTTTCTCTCCATATACAAAATTTGAGACATGATTTTGAGAAAAATCTGTGTGTGTGTGTGTGTGTGTGTGTGTGTGTGTGTGTGTGTGTGTGTGTGTGTGTGTGTGTGTGTGTACAAACAGAAGTAAATGAACATGGTGCACTATATACCGTGCCCAATACAGTTATGCAGCACCACCACAGCCCTTACTTGCTGTATGCAGCTTACAAGGCTGTCAAACAACCCCCTAAGACTAGGGATGGGTGATTACAGCCAGAGATCTAAACCTGAAGAAAGTTTTTGAATGTATTGTATACAGAGACAGTCACAGCACTGTAACCCTCAGCAGCTCCTTCAAATATTTACCAAATACCAACGTCACAGCGCACACACACACACACGCACACACGCGCGCACACACACACACACACACACACACAGTCTTTGTGCTGACAATATAGTAAAGTACTCAGACAGCTCATATTTCCCCACAAGTTCACTAGACGCTTAACTGCATAGCCATCCTGCCAAGCCACTAATAAAATCTGCATTTAATCTAGAATGTGCCCTCTCAAATGTAGTTTTCTATGATCCTCTAAACAGTACGACTTTCCAGAACACAGACTTACATTTGTAGATTCTGTAACTTAACTATGACAAATCACTGTGCACTACTTCTATATCCCAAGTATACGATCAATTTTTGCCAGGCCTACAACAGTAGCCATCACCACCATCAAACTAAATAACTGCCGACCACTCAGTATGCTCTAATAAACAAACAACGCATATTAAAAAAAAACAGGCTTTGCTATCCACTAAAATAGCTTTTATTAAAATACCAATGGAAGCACAGATTGCACTCATATCAGACATAGAAAACTTGAAAACTCCTCAATTTCAGATCCACTCATCAGCATCACCAGCTAAACCAGTACTTTGCAAGCAGTTTCCAAGCTCAGATGTATAGTTTGTCATATTCAGAGTGAACTGAATCTGGAGTTACTGCAGTACCATCATCTTGCAAGGGTGATTTTCTTATGCCCATAAAGTAACAACTCTTCTCAAGAGAGCCTTAGTCACCACAGTTAAAGGCTGGTTACGGCCTTTGTCACCACAGTTAAAGGCTGTACATTATACTTCTGTATTCAACTTGTACTCTATTTCTTGATGAAATTAGTCAGTCTTTTTTGAACATTTTATGCCATTCTCAACTCTTCTGAAAGAAAACTTACAAAGTAATATAGCTCTCCCTAGCTAAAATTAAAACTGTCTCTGATGTCCTAGACATTGCAACGATCTTCCTAGTTCTACTATGGATGAACAACCTTAAGCATCAGAAACACTGAAAATAATGCCCAAAACATAGAAGGCAGAAAAAGTTAATGTAAAACATTTCTGTAGGGGGATTTCTCCTGGCATCCCCAAACTTACATAAACACCAACTCCACAGTAGTATCAACTAAAACAGGGGAGACATTTCCCAAGAAGTGAATCATTGCCACCGCACTCAGAAATTGCTCCAGCAATGACTTGCTATGGAAAATGGCGATTAACGTTATGTTCTTCACCATCTTTTTCTTCATGCAACAAACGCTTGCGGAATTTCACCTTGACCACCAGCAGAGGAGCAGATCTTCCCCTTTAACTTACGGTGCAGTTAATGACACCAAGCAATTAACGTAGGTACAGAAAATACTTGATCATCATCTTGGGCTGATCTAGGTTATTCTGTCTTTGCAGAATGTAATAAAAGGTTTCACAGAAAAGAGGTAGCCTGCTCTCCTTAAATGTATTTATTTAATATTTCTTATCTCCTGTTAACTTAGAACAAACACACATATAACTAAGTACATTTCCAAATAAATGAAACTTAAACCTCCAGAAAGAAACAACTGCCCTGAGTCAATAGCTGCATCCACAGGCATTACTGGTCACAAACGGCCACATTCCTTACATTTAGTGAGAGCTAGCACAAGTAGTATGAAAATACATATTTATAACATACCACTATCATACCACAAAAATGGGATGTCCCATATAATCTAGCAGTTAGGATTCTTGGTTTTCACACTATGGGAATTGCCCACTCTTTACCCTCTATAACCCAAGAAAGCCACAACACCTATTTACAAGAACTGAAATCACTCATTACTAAATTCAATACCATCTTCCAAGGTGATCTAAACTATCTAACTATAGACTGGGAAATCCACACCACCACTAGAGCACAAACACAGAGATTCCTGGACTTTGTCAGTACAAATGCACTAGAACAATTAGTCTGCATACCCTCTGATGGATCATCTTGGATCTTGTCCTTACTACTATGCATCATCCCTTGCATATCTTCATCACTTGTTAGGTCTGAACCTAAAGCAGACTCCTTCAAAATAAAACGGAAATCAGAGACCCCTTCCACCCATGGCACCTTTATAATATTTGTCCAAAACAAACTACCTACTCCTAAGTGATACACTGGCAAGCTTCAAATCCTCACCAAACTCCATCAACTCCGCTGAATATGTGGAAAAGTATCCTTCCACACTATACTAACAACTAAACAACTGCATGTAGGAACAAGTGCAGGGCAAACCCCAGAAACAAACACTCATGGAGGAATAAACAAATTTTATAATAC
Source organism: Protopterus annectens (assembly GCF_019279795.1). Lineage (NCBI taxonomy): Eukaryota > Metazoa > Chordata > Ceratodontiformes > Protopteridae > Protopterus > Protopterus annectens. The sequence continues at coordinate 805,222,929 of NC_056750.1, read as the reverse complement.
AAGGCAGATAATTTTGACCAAAATTAAGAAGAGTAATTCCTCAAATGAAAGAGTCCTCGTAACTGAAATAAACAAAACTCAGGAGCTTAATTAAATCTAACAAAGCCAAATTTAACTCTAAAAAAGCCACCCAAGCCATAGACAATTGCAAGGCCTTTTTAGTTGTGCTCTTAATCTCAGAGGTACAAAGTAGCAATGTGCTGAGCCAATTGTAAAGGATGTTACCTACACTGAGGCTGAAGATATAGTGAACATATTGGCTATTAAATTCAGCTCAAACTGAACTCCTCTCTCCCTTCCATCCCTTCCATCTGTCTCACAAGATATAACCAACTTGCCTCCAGCTATCACAGAAGACCAAGTCCTAAAAGTGCTATCAAAAGCTAAAAATACTGCATCCATGGGCTCTGTCAAACATCCCTGGATGCATCTTAAACAGCATGAAACAGGATTTAGCTATCCCCTACAGCACTATTCAACCTCAGCCCTCATACGGGTTTTGTACCAAATGAATAGAAAACACCTGCAGTAATTTACCTGCATAATGGAGGTCCTTCCACAGACCCATAAATCAGATCAGCCTCACAGGCAAAGCCATCATGGAACTAAATAAATAAGAAAGAACCACTGATCACTGCAGCCATATCAATTTGGATTCTTCAAGGGCAGGTCATACTTACTCAATCTAGTGGACTTTTATTTTTTTAAAAGGTTGCCAAAGCAATGTATGAAGATAAAACAGTACACACTGCATACTTTGACCTGGCCAAAGCTTTTGACACAATTCCCCACTAAGGCATAGCAGAACAAGCTTAATAAATTGGGAATAAACCTCCACGTCACCCGGTGGATTGCCAACTGGCTTATATAGGATGCAGGACATCAAAATAGAGGAAGCTACCTCCACAAGGAGACCAGTCACCAGTGGAGTGTCCTAAAGTGTGGTGCTGGGACATCTATTTGGCATCTACTTCTCTGAAGGTAAAAGCCAACACCAAAGGTCTCTGGCTGACTAAATCTGCAGATTACTGTTGGCTAGTAGCAGTCACTGAAACCCCAAATTACTTAGTTTTCCCAAATTAATAACTTGGTGCAAAAATCATGGACTGAAGCACTGAAAACATCCTAAGAGTACACTTCCTTGATTTTGGATAAATAAAAGGTCAAAACCAAGGATGCATTCTGAGGGCATTGAAAGGGCTCTTTGGGAAAGTTCCTGAATTCATTTACCCATTAATGGCAAAGCATAGCAGAATAAAGTGATACAGAAATCCAGAAGAGAAAATCATGGAAAGAATCCTGAAGGAATGACTGACAGTATTCCCAAAGACCACCAATCTTCAAGATGTGAAATCAACATGGGTCGCTGGAAAGAAGAGCCATCAGTCAAACCTGACTCAATTACAGCTGAAATAAACCAGGGAGTAGTGGTAGACATGGACTTCTACAAGGCCTTTGATTTATGAGTCTCACACAAAAGTCTGACAGAGAAACTAGAGAGGCTGGTGGTAGGACCAAGACTTAGGAACTGAACAGCTGCATGGCTGAATGTAGGACACTTTTGGTGAGAGGGCCGATGTCAGGAATTAGCAAAACAACTAGTGGAGTACCACAAAGATGATCATTTTTTCACTTACCCAGTGAGGTGGGTGGGGTGAGCCCCACTGGGGCTCTTGCTTCTGGCTCCAAACACTAGGCATCTGGGTTTGACCCACGCTGGGAGGCAGTGTCAGGTGGGGAGTTTGACTGGATGGTACACCTGTCAAAGAGTAATGCAGGTGTCCTAAGAACAAGCTCAGGGAAGGCAGAAACCTCCCATGGAGCATAAGAGCAAAAGCTCGCTTGATCTTGATTTTCAGTATGAATACAGACAGTGAAAGCGTGGCCTCACAATCCTTCTGGCCTTTTGTTTTTTAAGCAGGAGGTCCAGAAAATTTACCACAGGGATAACTGGCTTGTGGAGGCCAAGCGTTCATACTAATGTTCTGATCTTTTGATGTCATCTCTTCCCATCACTGTGAAGAAGAATTTACCAGGCATCAACTCACTAATAGAGAACGGGAGGTGGGATAAGGCCATCGTGAGATGGGTTAGTTTTGCCCTACTGGTGATGTGTTGTTGCAGTAGAAATCCTGCTCAGTACAAGAGGATCTGCAGGTTCAGTCATTTGGTGTAAGTGCTTGGCTAAGGAGCCAATGGTGCAAAGGTAGCACATGTAGGATTATGACTGAACACCTTCAAGTCAAAATCTCACCTACATATAACAATACAGCAGCTTCATGGATCTCCGGTTGGCTATGGATAGTTGGACAGAAGGTCGGTGAGGAGTACCATTCATAAATGGGTCAGAGCGCAGACAGAAAAGGGATGCTTCTCTCCCCTGCGGTGCAACGCATGCTCATGGGAAACCAGGTGCTAAATCATTTGAAGACGATCTGATTCTAGTTCTAGTACTCTTTAGAAATATCAGGGAATACCCCCCTCCATGCAAGTTCTGTTAAATTAGTTTTTTTCCTGCAGAAATCCAAGGATTCTCAGAATATGTGCTAATTATTTGTTATTAGAAGCAAGATATGCCACTATTTACATGTGTATATATTTAAAGGGTTATGCTCATCACCTGGTCTTGGTAACAAATTAATCTCTGCTTACGCATTACTATTTTAAGTGGGATTTTTTTTTTGTTGTGACTTTCCTGACCATTTAGCTCATATTATTGAAACTATTGTGTAATTATCACTGTTTTTAAAGGAAGATACTTTGCTTTATCAGCTGTGTTCCTACTGTTGTATTTTAAAAATTAATACCACGCAATGAACAGCAAACTTAACTGCTCAGTATATGCTTAAACTGGGATGTAATCTAATTCCTTATAGCTTGCAGCCACTCAGCTACTACAGTGTAGTAATGCCTTGTACTCTAGATTCTGCTTTAGTTAGACTGCCCTATGTTACAGTGCCAGCTCACCCAGGCCAAGCTGGATATTGTACATTAATCTTGGTTGAGCACTGTATATATGGCTATATGCTTGATGTATCTGTTTGAACATATTTTCAGTGTACAATTATTGTTTAGGGTTTTTAATTTTACTTAATAACTGTAGTGTTATTAGGCTCTGTTACTATTTCTCTTCCATTCCTTTCTTATATTTCACCAATTATAAAGACAGTCCTACCTTGTCTAGCACTCCCCTTGTCAGCTCTTCCTAATTTTTTTTCTTTCATTTCACAGTTCTCAGCTAATACAAACACTGTGAGGCATCCCTATAACAGTTCTCTACCAGCAAGCTGCACCTGCAAAAGTCTGTGGCCACCATTACAGTGTATGTTAATGCTTTAACTCTTCTAGGATTATAAATTTCATTTAGAATGTATTCAGGGAGTGCATACTGTTGGTAACCCCCACCCCCACCAGAGATCTCTCTAAACCCAATACTTTCTAGTTTGGAATAATTTTTTCACTCGATCTTCTCCTTCCCAATACATTTGTCCATATTTCTCCCACTCCATACTCACTCCTGACATAAGGTTTCTATTTATCTAAGAATTCCTGCTCTAAATAACTGTCGGTTGCATAGATACTTTCCACAGCACCGGGTAGTCTAAGTGACTGTTCCTTGCTGTGCAGTTGTAGAACTTGGCTCAGTCTGCTACGCTCGGGCTTCAATCTGCTCCCATACCCTGCCCCATTCTCTCCCATCCCCAGATCACTTGAATTATTCTAAATCTAACCACTCCCACTTGTCTACTAATCACCACATATACAATTTCCAATTATACAATATCTCACATTTCCACACTAACCTTAACACCACCCATCCATTACCACACATATATGAACCCATCAACCTATAACCAATCCCTACCCTTTTACCATTACAAAATGCTATCAATACATTGTATATTACTAGCTCTGCTAACAACTGCTGCTCACTTAACAAAATACCATTTACAGTCTCCCCTCACATTTCAGAAAACATCTACCTTTTCTCCACACCTGACTACTCCATCTTAATATCTCCAGCCATCTTAAATAGAACAGAACTGCATCACACCTCATACAGACTACACCATATTAAACCAAACCCAAAATACTCCTTTTAAGTTTCATAAGCATGTATCAACATTCTTCCCAACACTAGCACTGATAGCTACCAAACTTATGATAAGGGGAGACAATTCAGCCAAACACAGGCCCACGGAATACCTCCACACCATCCCCTCAGATACAAAATACAACCAATCACAAAATGGCTCCTAAATACTAATCCTAAATCTAAACCTGCAAAGCATAATCAACAAAGTTCAAGAATTACATGCCACCCTATCCCATTATAGCCCTGATATTGCTTTTTTAATGGAAACCTGGTTAAAAGTACACATTACTGACAATGAAATTACACCACCTGGTTACAACATTACTAGAGCAGACAGGAAGATAAAAAGAGGTGGAGGGGTAGCCATCTAATTTAAGAGTAGTATCACACTTTTACCACAAAGCCTAAACATAGATAACCTCGAAAATGTAGAAATCCTACCTACTAAACTTCAACTGACTCGAAACAAATTCATATTCATTATAGCTTCCTATGCCCCACCTGGAAATAGCATCTCCACTATAGAGCACATCATCCAGTCTATATTAAATTCCATATCCCAAGAAACTATCATTATGGGTGACTTTAATATAGACTGGAAAACCTGTAATTTGCAGAACCCTAGCAATCGCATCACCTTCTATGGCTTCACACAACTTATTCAAGCTCCTACAAGAACAGATAAAAACTCCAACCGTCAAGCTATACTGCAACTAGACACTAACCAACAAACCTCAGAATTATCAAATTAGTGGCTGCTTACCTGACAGCCTTAGCGACCATATGCCAACCTATCTATTCACAGAAAACATCAATACTGTCAAAGCTCACCATCTTCCGCCAAATCCGCAGTAAAAAATACTTTAACCCCAAGACTTAATCAATACCCTAAAAAATGTAACTTGTCTCTACTGAAAAACCTGCCCCTTGATGCTGTAGTAGGTTATTTCAAAAGTACCTTCCTTGAAATTCTAAACAAATTGGCCCGCCAGGTCAATTTGTATTAAGGCCACATACACATCATGGCTAACTAACGACACCAGAATGGTCCTTAGGAAAAGAGATAAAGCTTGGGAAATATGGCTCACCCATAAAAGCCAAAATCAACCGCATTGCATTCCAGCAAATTAGAAACAAGGCTAAACACCAAATCAGATAAAAAGAGCTTCAACGACAACCTGCAAAATAAACACCAGCATAACTCCCCCAAATTTGGAATACCATGAATGCTACTCTCCACCCAGGACATTCCACTACCCCTTCCCCCAACTTACCACTCTCTCCTACCACCGTTGCAGAAGAAGTCAATAAATAGTTCAGAAAGTGTACTGTCTCTAAAAGTAATTACACAGAACCATCTCTAGCCTCCAAACCTCTCAATATTAACTACAACTTCTCCTTTCAGCCTGTTTCCACAGCTACTATTAAGAAATTACTCAAAAAACACAAACCCTCTTCAATAGCAGCTGGCAAGTTACCAGCCAAATATTTAAAACTAGCAGCTGAAGCCATATCTTATCCAATGTCGATTCTTATTAACAGGTCCATATCAGAACAACGTGTCCCAGCAATATGGAAAAATCTCACACATTATCCCCTTACACAAAGGCGGAAATTCCACAGAGCTGACCAACTACAGACTGACAGCTATTCTCTCTCCACTATCTAAACTCCTTGAAAGATGTATCCATTCCCACATGATTCATTATCCTACCTTCAGCAACATGCTAGCAATATGTCAGCAATATGTCAACATGGTTTTAGGCCCCATCACAGTACCACAACTGCACTCCTCAGTTTCCCCAAAACCATCAATCAACTCAGAAACAATGGTAAAATAGCCTCTGCAGTCTTTCTAGACATGTCCAATGCCTCTGATGCAGTCTCCCACCCCAAACTATTAAATACACTCTCCAAACTGAACCGCAGCCCCTCTGCACTTCAGTGGTTCTGAAGCTATCTACTGGACCGCCAACAATCTGTAAAATGGCTTAATATCCTATCCCCCCTTTCCCGTCACACTAGGAGTACCTCAAACCTCAGTTCTTGGGTTGCTGCTCTTCAATATTTTTTCAAACAACCTCCATAGTGCTACCCCACTGGCTTCAACTATCAAATATGCAGATGATACAACACTTACATGTGCCGCCAATAACCTGCAACACCCTCCAGGATATAACTCAAAAATCATTCTCAGATACCGAGCTATGGCTCTCTAACCATCAGCTCATACTCAACCCCAATAAAACAAAACTCATGATCTTCTAACCCTCAAAATCATCTCTCCCTTTGACATCGCAGCTAGGAATAATACTAAAATTAAAGGCAGTTCACAAAGAAAACTACTAGGGGTAATAATAGAGAACAACCTAAGATTTCACCTACATACTGCACAAACAATTAAGAAAATTCACAAAAAAATGGGTACTCTTTACAGAAATAAAAAAGTATCTAACTAGCACCTCTGGGGTTGTCACTGCTAAAATCCATCTTCTATCAACACTTCTGTATGCTTCTCCAATTCTCCCCAACCTTAAAAAGACAGAGAAACTTGAAACATGCTACAATAAAAATGGCTAAATTTGCAGTCAACTGCCCTCATCATACCCACCACTGTCACTCCTTAAAAAAAACTCTCCCACAACTTCTGTCCTATAACCAATTAACCTTAGCACACAAACTAATATATCAACCTGAAAAAAAAAAAAAAACCTGCCCTTCTAAATATTCTCCAGCCCCATACTACAAATTAAAGTCTTCGGTCAACAAATAAATTTCTACTACAAGTGTCCACATCCACTAATAAGGCAAGGGGCTCCCTATTTTTTCATCATGTAGTAACAAGGTGGAATTCACTAACTCACAGCATCAGAACCAATAAAAATACCAACCAGTTTAAAACGATTCTTAAAAATTATCTTAATGACACCTGGCTCAGCTCGTGTACTACTCTAGGCCAACTAGTTTTAATTGTTTCGGGTCATAATTTTTTTCTTTCCTGACTACCTTATAATCTATGCTCTCTCACATGTCTAGATAATCTCTAACCTCATCGTTTTCTATCCAATTTCCCCCCTACAAACCCTTCCTTGGCTTACTTCGAGAAACTACAATGTCTACATTACAATAAGGAATTATATCAGATGATTGTATAATACAAATGTCAGCTATAATAGCATAAAATGTAACTTTCTGGTGTACTTTATGTCTTGTATATTTTGTGTATAATTTCTTGTACAAGTTTTGTATTGTCCCCAGGCCTTCGCTGAAAATGGGTCTTATCCCAGTTGGACTTTCCCGGTAAAGAAATGTAAAATAAATAATACAAAACAAGGTCAATCACATCTCTGAAAATGTAATGATAGGTAAAGCAAGTCAAGATGGGAGGAAGGGTCTAAAGGGAGATTTGGATAGGTTAAAAAAACAAGACAAAAAGTGGGAACTGGGGTTCACTGCAAACACATGCACAGTCCTGCACTTAGGCCACAAAAGCCCTGTATAAAGTGTCAGTTGGCATGAGTGGAAACAAAGGCAGGATAAGAAGGATCTAGGAATACTGCTTAAGAGCTGGAGTGGACAATAATGGGCACAGTAAAGGGCAGTGGCAAAAAGGTAATGATCCCAAATCTGCAGGTCCTTGGTTAGCCAATACACTGAGTACTGTGTACAGTTCTGGGGGTCATTCAAGGAAAGGGACAAGTGACTGCTGGAGAAAATCTATCGGAAGGGTACATACAATGTAGAAAAAGGGATACAATCAGAAACTAGAGGAGGTGGAGCACTTCTCATTTAAACCAGAATGGATGGTTGGAGTTTAGGGTCACAATCCTGGTGCATTAGACCATATTAGAAAGATGTGAAAAGATCATCCTTTACAGGAAGGACAGAAGCAGTACAGGCAGTGGATTTTAAGCTCTAGCAGCTCCAGGGATCTCCAAATGTATTTCCTTACACAAAAGTCTGTGGACCCATAGAATGAACTACCAGAATTGGTAGTGGAGAAGGAATCCACAGAGACATTCAAGTGATATGGGACAGATGAAGAATGGATTATGGGAAGGTATGGCTGAATGGGAAATAGAATGCTGAATGTATTTAAAGGGCATACTACAAACGTTTTATTGTCTCCTTCTACCAAGTCAATCAAATGTAATAATAATGCAACATGCAGAGATAGCTAGACAGGCTGATGGAGGGAGAGACAGTGAATGAAAAAGGCCCAAACTCCTTTCTTCCTAAAAAAACAGATAAACTTCCTTCCTGCATTCTATTTCAGGAGTGAGGACTACAGTTTATAATGCAGGATCTACTGTTACAGTACTAGTTCTTATGAAGGATGTTTTACTACAACAGCATCCATTATGCTTGGGAAGACTGCTAAAGCAGCTTGTTGCACCTGCAAAAAATGTGGGTGGTGAAGACCACCTTACTACTAATCTGAACATCCTGCTTGCAATGTTTGAAAAATGTATGCATAGTGCTTTAAGTGACAGCTTCACAGATGCTCTTAGACAAGACATTCTTGAAGACGGCTGCTGACGTACCCGCTGCCCTGGAAAAGTAACTTGTCAGATTCCCCTGTTTTTCTACTATTCTCATTGCAAAACATTACACAATTAACTAAGAAAACTATGCTTGGATACAGGGCTACCCTGCTTCCTAGCACCAAGGATATAAAAAGTTGACCTGCAGTTCTTTGTTCTTTTTACTTAATATCTCTGTTCTCTTGGCACATCTGTCAGCTACAATATCCTTTCCTGTCCATCTTGGGGAGTGGGGCAAAACATATGTAGGTAGGTGCATGACTTGATTCAATATCAATTCTGATAATCACAAATTCACACCTAAGGTGGTTTCACTAGCGTTATTATTAAAAAAAACATATAGGAATTGATAGAATTATATAAAGTAAAACTGGTTTCCCTCATAGCAATAACATGCATTTGATAGAAAAATGTATACAATTTGGTAGAACTGTTTTTCCTTCACAGTAACAGAGGTTTGGTAATCATAGTAACAGTGTGATATTTTTAGAACACAGCATTTGCAAGTACAGAAAAGAAATAAGCAGTAAACAAGTGTGATTAACAGAATGTGGTTGTGTGAAATAAAAAGTATTATACTTCTGAATATTTTTTAACAAATGGCATTAAAAATAGAAGCTTGCTGAAATATAATAAACCGTTGAATGTATACAGATATTCAAGAGAATGAACCTACTTAATGGCTAACATGGCAAAATAAAAGTTACAGACTATCTTATCAATGAAAGAACACTTCGGCCTGCTGAAGAAACCAGTTTTCTCTGGATGAGATAAGAATGCAGACAAAGAATGATTCAATACAGGAAAAGAATGTTTTCATCAAGGACAAAGTTTTGAGACTAGATAAAAGTGGCTGTAAATGACTATCTGGTGGACATTTTGTAATCTGAGTCAGCTGAGGAGGTGCAGTGTATCGGACAGTAATCTGATTAATAAAGAAAATGTTTATAATCTCACAGAAGTGCTTGGTCAGCTTGTTTCAATAAACTCTACAGCATACAAATATACAGCTGTACAGTTGGTCTGTGTACCTGTTAACTCAATTTAACAGGATCGTCTGCAAAAAGGCCCAAACTCCTTTCTTCCTAAAAAAAACAGATAAACTTCCTTCCTGCATTCTATTTCAGGAGCGAGGACTACAGTTTATAATGCAGGATCTACTATTACAGTACTAGTCTTTATGAAGCATGTTTTACTACAACAGCATCCATTATGCTTGGGAAGACTGCTAAAGCAGCTTGTTGCACCTGCAAAAAATGTGGGTGGTGAAGACCACCTTACTCCTAACCTGAACATCCGGCTTGCAATGTTTGAAAAAATTATGCTTGAAAAAATTATGCATGGTGCTTTAAGTGACAGCTTCACAGATGCTCTTAGACAAGACATTCTTGAAGACGGCTGCTGATGTACCCGCTGCCCTGGAAAAGTAACTTGTCAGATTCCCCTGTTTTTCTACTATTCTCATAGCAAAACATTACACAATTAGCTAAGAAGATAGTTTGCTTGGATACAGGGCTACCCTGCTTCCTAGCACAAAGGATATAAAAAGTTGACCTGCAGTTCTTTGTTCTTTTTACGTAATATCTCTGTTCTCTTGGCACATCTGTCAACTACAATATCCTTTCCTGTCTGTCTTGGGGAGTGGGGCAAAACATATGTAGGTAGGTGCATGACGTGATTCAATATCAATTCTGATAATCACAAATTCACACCTAAGGTGGTTTCACTTGCGTTATTAAAAAAAACATATAGGAATTGATAGAATTATATAAAGTAAAACTGGTTTCCCTCATAGCAATAACATGCATTTGATAGAAAAATGTATACAATTTGGTAGAACTGTTTTTCCTTCACAGTAACAGAGGTTTGGTAATCATAGTAACAGCGTGATATTTTTAGAGCACAGCATTTGCAAGTACAGAAAAGAAATAAGCAGTAAACAAGTGTGACTAACAGAATGTGGTTGTGTGAAACAAAAAGTATTATACTTCTGAATATTTTTTTACAAATGGCATTAAAAATAGAGGCTTGCTGAAATATCATAAACCGTTGAATGTATACAGATATTCAAGAGAATGAACCTGCTTAATAGCTAACATGGCAAAAAAAAGTTACAGACTATCTTATCAATGAAAGAACACTTCAGCCTGCTGAAGAAACCAGTTTTCTCTGGATGAGATAAGAATGCAGACAAAGAATGATTCAATACAGGAAAATAATGTTTTCATCAAGGACAAAGTTTTGAGACTAGATAAAAGTGGCTGTAAAAGACTATCTGGTGGACATTTTGTAATCTGAGTCAGCTGAGGAGGTGCAGTGTATCTGATAGTAATCTGATTAATAAAGAAAATGTTTATAATCTCACAGAAGTGTTTGGTCAGCTTGTTTCAATAAACTCTACAGCATACAAATATACAGTTGTACAGTTAGTCTGTGTACCTGTTAACTCAATTAACATGATCCTCTGCAAAAAAAGAGCATGTATAGCTCAGATATCCTTCAGGAGGAGCTAGTGGCCACCAGAAAAAGTGTTTTCCCATTATAAGAAATGAACGGCCACTAAAACACTGGGTTTGAAAGGATGTAGGTTTAGCCTTCTCCACCACAAAGCTGATGCTACTTCCAAGTAATGATCTGTTCTGCTGTGTAAGGAAGTTGTAGACCTCAGGCACTAGCAGCAGTCCTTCCTTAATCTTAAAAACAGACAGAATTAGAAGGATTCTTGCTTTCTGTTTTACACCTTTGGAATGACTGAAATGTGTAAGAAAATCAAACAAAGCATGCTTGTCCTGGAGATGAAGAAGGAATTCACCACCCAAAAGTCCACTTACATATGTATCTAGCACAGAATAATTCTCCTATAATGCAAACAAGTCTTTTATCCGGAGTTCCCTATCTCTGCAATTGACTTGAAACATTTTTCATCACAGATGCAGGAGAAAGAACTGCAGAGTTTATCAGAAAGCTTAGGTTTGATGTGATGCATGTAGCCAAGAGATAAAGTCCTTGCTGGGTGACCAGATCTCAGGCCATAACTACTAGCCTTCAAAGTGGGTACAAAAGGGTGTCCTCCATTTGTTTACGTGCCATATTAACTGTGGTGGTGTCTTGTTACCACCTTCAATGTGCCTTGTTGGCACACCATTTTGAATGCTTGCAGGGCAGAAAACAAGACCATCATTGGTTTTATACCAATATGTCTTTTTACCATGGAGGAATTCCATGTTTCTTTCAGTTTTGGACTGGCAGTACAAGCTATCAGGCCAGGACCAGGGCATCTGTTGTCAGTATGTACTTACTCTCCGTGATCACAAAGGACATCTAAGATGGGAACTAGCAAGACATAAATGTCTCAAAATTTAGTAGACTTAAGATTCCTATGGGTAACATCTGCTTAGACTTCTAAGTAAATTCCTTCACTCTAAAGGGGGAAGCAGTTGCAGTTTTCATCAAGGTGATATTCCCACAGATTTCTGAGGTATCACAGCATTGTCCTCATTTAAAGTCTGGCCATGGGTACTGTAAAAATAAATGACATATAATATATAATCCACAGCCTTCAAGAACATACAAAGTATCAATGCAGGTCCTCTTAGCTATATTGGAAATGACGAGCCCCAACCAAAGGGCCTTGTTCCTTGGCAAGAACAGCTTGCATACTTCTGTGTCTAACATAGTCCACAGAAAGATATTTTTGGTTACTGGTGTCAGACTTGATTATGTCATGTGCAAGTAGAATTTGTGGTTGCTCGGGTACTGAGAAGTGTTCTGTAGAACCCATTGCATGTCCACTTAGGTTGGTGCCTGGATCAAGCAGTCATCCCGAAGGGTATATATGAATTTTCATGGTCATGAGGCAGGCAAATACAGGTGCCACATATCTGGCGAACACACTAGGAGCAATGAAAACACTAAATGGCAAGGAGGTGAACTGAAAATACTCTTGCCCTTCCTTGAATTCTAGGAACAACCTGCAGTCCTTGTGAATAGGGATATGCATCCTTCTGATTTAGTGTGGTCAGCAATACATTTGGTATCAAAGGAAGGAACAGATGTAGGACAAGCATTGTGAATGTGGTTACCTTTGAAGATATGCCTAGATAGGTCTGTTATGGCCATCCAAGGACCACTCTTCTTTGGAACTAGAAACATTCTGAAATAGAAACCTTTTCTTAGTGCCTGTAAGGGTAACCTCACTAACTGCACTGCAAAAAAACTGGGCCAGTATAGCTTCTGCTAAACTTGATTGGCAGCAATGAGAGACATTCTTAAGAAGGAAGGGAAGTCTCTGTACAGGCTGCAGAACAGAATTCAAAGAATCTCTCTCTTGGTCACTTGTCCTTTGTTGGCCATAAACAGTTTGTTCTGAAGCAGGAAAGCCTCCCGCCCAGGATATATAAATCTGTCACTAGAATATAATCCAACAGGTTCTATCAGTCGCTTTAACTACTCCTCAAGGTGTGTTTAGCCAAATTGTTGTGTGTGTGTGTGCACGCATTCTGCAACAAATGAAGACCCAGTCCAGAATGGATTTTCAATGTCATGGTCCCACTGGTTCTTGGCATAAACTCCAGCATCCCTGTGACCTTACGCAAGATTAAAGGAGGTGATTAGAAAGATTCAGCTGTACATCCGTTCTCTTTTGTTTACAAAAGACCGAAAACCCCCTCAACAATCACTGCAAGAAAGCAAAAGAAACACCAGAAAGCCAAAACATTGTACCAGTGCTTAAGTCTTTCTATAGCTTTACTAGCCTGTCCTATGATTTTAGCTGTACACTGTATCACCTTTTCACTATTCATAAATCCTATGGTTTGACATGTTTTAGACAGAGGCCACTACTACCTCATTACACCTGGGGCTGTTTTGCTCCATAAGTGACAAATCCTTTCTTACTCACTTTGGAATGCTCTACATTACCTTAACTAAACTAATTGACATTTTTTGAGATGTTTGGCTCCATTTCCACTAGGTCTCGAGTCCCACCTTAATATCATTTTACTGATGTGCTGGTTGTCCACTTTAATCTTGAGTTTACAAAGCCAGCAATGAAGCATCTTTACTCAAATACCACAATGCTGCATAAATACCACAGCTTCATCATGGCCACTGACAGGATATATACATTCTGGCAATTGACACAGAGGATTAAGGAGCTGTTAAAGGGCTTTCTCCTGAATTCCAGTGGTCCAGGGTTTGATTCTGTCAGCCTCCACTGCCTAACTGTGCAACTTTGAGCTAGTCACTTAGCCAGACAGTGCTCCTGGGTGGAGTCTGAAAAAGATCTCTGGAGATCAGTGTTCTTCCCCAGTAAGCAAATACAAATAAACGTGTTTACACTCTGCTTGCTTCCCCTCCTCTTTCACCACTGTCCTATCTTCCCATTTCAACCTTTAATTTGGTCAAAAAACAGATGAGCCTACAAGCTTCATGGACCTTTAAGGCTACCAGACAACTTCTACCTCCTGCTACTGTGGGCACGGGATTGTGCACAGCATTAATCGAGGCAAGGGCATGACCAATGAGCACTGCTGGTGTTCGTATTTCCTTGTAGCCTGCTCATCCTGCAGTCCATGTTGCACAAGGGAGAGATATACCCTTCATGCAGTCTTGCTTACAAGCCTTCAATGTTAATGAGACACACACACACACACACACACACACACACACACACACACACAGTAAACAGAGTAGGGCTGACCAACATCACATCAGCACTGTTTCTTAATCTCCTAGTCCTAACTGTTTACGGATATAAAGTGTTGTACAATAATATCTAGATCAGGCATAGAAATTCATTAATACAATTATACAAAAAACATTATTTCTGTATCTACAGTAGTCACATAAACATATTAATACCAATATTAGAAATAAATCACTATATAAAAACAATAAAGTCCAAGACAGTGCACTTTGCATCATACTGCAACTACTCCAGAAATGATGTTACTGCATAGTGTTGCATACAACATTGTGCCTTGTTGAAAAAAAAAGAAGGCAGGAAACAGTCATGGATCAGGTTGCACTCCATTACATATCAACTATCTACTTGGGAGCAGCAGACGACTGAAATTCAAACACCAAAAAATAATAAAGTCATAATGGGCAGGCTCTCGCCAAGTTACTATGATTACAATTAGGTGGTCAAAATGGCAATGAACAGAAAGGCAAAGAGTGAATTCTAAGAACCTGTCTAGGGAAAATGGTTTTGGCTACTATTGCAACCCCCACCAAAACAAACTGGGTATCGGACGTTTTATACAAATGCATACAACTCCTTTAACAGTTACTGTAAACAAGTCACATTGACTATTTCAAAAAAGGGATTGCTTGGACCAGGACAACAGTGTCAGTACTGCTTATTTTTAATGCCATCTGTCAGACGGAAATTGGTGTTGTGCATTTATACTACTTGACTAAAGATTGTGCGCACTGTACAACTGCTAGCCAGACCCCAATCTCAGGGGAAAGTCGAAAGCGGGAGACTATATCTGCACGCCGCACTAAAAACACAAGCTAACAGCATGGGAAAAAACACAAGCATATGATCGCTTGTACCTAGCTTTAATAACACATCTGCTCAATACCTAGCATTTGTTAGTTTTATGTTTGAACTTAAATACGGTGCTGATGCCTTCAGCAGTATACACAGCTTAGCATCTAAAGTGCTCTAGGACTAATATGGAGCTCTGTAAGGGGTGTATATTTTTATAGCATTTAGCACCTTTTTAAGTAAAATGTTACACAATTGACGAGAAGAAAATAGCTGTACTGGGAGTTGCCACGACTCGTCCGTCATACAGGACAAAGAAATGCTCAGGTAAGTCACATGGTCTGCTGAACCTTGTACATTTGTGAAACTACACTGCTATGAAGACTTAAGTTTTCTAAAGGTTAAAAATTGTCTACATAATCCTGTAACCATTTCTTTGGATGATTCAGGAAATCTTCATCAGTAACCTGAGAACTGTTCTCAGTTTCTGGTTGATACACACATTGAGTTACATAATCAGTAGCAAGTTTATAAAGACACTTGTATCACACTTCCTCAGACGGACACTGCTGGAAAGAGGAATGCTACAGCACATTCTATAACTGAATAATGAGGTTGTTCATCACAAATAATTTGGCAGTGTAGCACAGGAAAGAAAAGATGGAGGACACACTCTGCATAATACAGGTAATGCAGCTACAGAATAGTAAATTGCACTCCAGGACTTTAAGCAGTGTGTGCAACAATTAAGCAAGTGCCAATGTTATATAGGATTAAAGCCTTGACTACTGCCCAACTGACCAAAGTTTGACTTGAGTTTCAGGCTCCTGACAGTGCTGGTAGGTAGGGAGGAAGGGGCTGAGCTGGCCACACACTCAAACTGCCACTATCGCTTAGAGAAAGAGCAGCGACACATACTGTGGCCTTGAGAGAGAGAGGAGTAGGTATTAAGTACAGTAAGTCATCATTGGGTGGTAGCCTTTGTAGTAAGTGCAAGGAAGTATGTATGTACAAGGGAAGGGCATTATGAGCCAGAAAGTGATAAAGTTTGCACACCTTTCACCCTAGGAGTGGGATAAGCCCATTCAAAATGCTCTCTTTGTTGGGATGTGAGCAAAAGTACAATGTACCTTCATGTCTGTCTGAATGATGCCCTAGAAAAGCTTTTGTCTCAGCTAGTGGTGAAATCCCTGAAGCAGAGGAACAAGAAGGCACTGTCTGATTGTAGGTAAGCTTGAAGGTCAGCAGACACAGGGCAAAAAATGTATTAAGTGCAGCACTGACCTGGCACAAAGGGAAGAGAGGTCTCCAGAAGAAGAGAGTAGATCATCATCATCTTTTCTGGTGGGGGGACGTCACAGGTAGCTAAGCTTTTAACCAGATCTATGTGCAATAAGCATCAAAGTACACTTTCCATTCTCAGGAGATGCATGTATTATCAGGATCTAGAAAATGCACACATCCTGGGCGGGGGGTACATCCTTCAAAAAGTTTATTATTATTTACTTGTACTGCACCGAAGCTTGGTCCTGCAAAGGAATTTAAACTGGAATACCATTTTGGGTTTAAATGTGTAAGCTCTAAACACACATGCTCACAGATATTAGCATGAAACCCATTTAATCGCATACACAAATGCTCTGAAAATATGGCCAAGTAACACAGGTGTTTGGGCTAGCAACCACCCAATAAACTAAAACCAGTGTTTTGCAACTCCTCTGTGTCCCCAACAACCTCCTTAATTATACATTTTCAAATCAGAAATTTCTCAGCAGACAGAAATAGTAAATAGCTGAAAAATGATTCCTCTTCCTCCAGCAACAGGTGACCTAACAGCTGAGAATACATATATCTTACAGATACAGACATTCATTTTTATGACCACTCATGCTATGCAAGCACCCGGCAGCGTAATAAATATGTCCCTCTAGCATGTTTTATCTTTTGGTGAAGATTTCAGTCTTTGGTTCTTGTACAGTAGACATACTGAACATCAGGAGATGCAGGAGGGTCTAGGACAACCTGGTCTCTAACAGCAAAGTCAGACAGAGATCTCTCCTCAAAGTCTGCAAGACATCGAGTAAAGGCATAGAGGTTCGAGCCTATCTTAGTAGCTTATTATTTTTTTATTTTTTTTAAGGAACTTTTGGAGTCTTTCTAATTGTTTGGCATCTGTAATCAGATTGCATATGACAAGGTCCCAAGAAAACTGATCTGGGCAGTACTGCTGTGGTCTGAAGTCCCAGAAACATTGGTAGAATTAGTGCAGGCTATGTACAAGGACCCAATGACTCAAGTACAAATAGTGTTTGGCCTCACAGAGGGGTTCCCAGTGGGAGTGGGTGTACACCAGGGTTCAGCTCTGAGCCCACTGCTGTTCATACTGGTGTTGGACTACATGAGCAAACAGGTCAGAGGGGACAGATCAACAAAGTTGCTATATGCAGACGATGTGCCATTACATGCAGACTCTTGAGCTAGAACTTCAGCAAAGGACAGGAGAATGGAATGCAAAACTGGAGGCACATGGGATGAAACTAAACACAGATAAGACATTGGCAATGGCAGCAAACTGGGGAAATCAGAAGTAGCCTAGAATAGAAATAGAAGGGAAGATAGTGGAACAGATAAACAGCTTCAAGTATTTGGGATGGGTGGTTGAGGAGAAAGGAAGTCTGAATGAAGAGGTCAAAGTTAGAATCAGAGGGGCTGCAGTCAACTGGCATAGATTGTCAGGTGTGGTCTATGACAGAAGAATGCCAAAGAAGCTGAAAAGTATGGTGTACAAAATAGTGGTGCGACCAGTACTACTGTATGGTACAGAAACCTGAGCAGTAAAAGAAGAACAGTTGAAGATGATAAAAATTAAGTGCCTCAGAAGGGTGGTAGGATGCACACTGTGGGCAGACTAAGAAATGAGGACATAAGAGCAGAAGCCAAAGTAGCTCCAATTACAGAAAAGATAAAAGAGAACAGATTACGGTGGATTGGACAAATGTGCAGAAAAGAAGAAGACAATTTGGTGAGGAAGATTTCAGACAGACAGGAAGAAGGTAAGAGGAAGCAGGACGTCCAGCAAAGAGGTGGATGGATTGTACGAAAGAAGATCTGCGACAATCAGGCATGAGGGTTGAAGAAGGCAGAAGTGTGGCACTGAATCGAGAGAGATGGTGACAGTTAACGATACCCCAATCCCATGTAGAAAAAAAAAATGGGAAAAAGGGAGCTAATGATGATGTAATCAGCTACATCCTAAAGAAAGCATCACACCTGACCAATGCTATGTATAAGGGAGTGACTATTTCTTTAGCCCAGGATGGAAGTCCTCTGGCAATGAACTGTGCTAAATAAAAGGATGTTCTGACAAGAGCTGTCACATGACGGTCAAAAGAGAGTCACCACTATGATTTAAAGATACACCACTGAGTGTGAAAGTGCTTCTATGCTTTTAAATGTTTTTTGCAATTTTAAAGATTAGGACTCCACTTTTTTCACTGCTCTGGATCTTTCTTCTACTACATTCCAACCTGTAATCTAGTTTCTGGTAATGAAAGCAGCTGCTTGCTAACTGTTCACCTCTCCTCACCAACAGTTACATGTTTTCAGTGCAGGTATACCATTAAAAAATAGTTGTGATGTACTGGTGATTGAAATCTTTGCTAGCCACAGTGAGTTATTCGCAAAGGAGCATAATTTTCAAGAAAAATGCTTGTACAGTTCATTTAAAACTAAACACTGTTAAATATGTTTGCTACTACAAAGTCAAGTGAGCACACTATGCAGTACATTAGATGCACTCATCCTTAGTATTTTCAAAGCAGACAGTGAAGTGAAATTTAAGGATCTCTATCCACACGGAAAATTGTTAACCCTGTGGTTGCTTTTCTGTACTTTACAAAGGTGATTTCTGTCATAAATGTATTTTTTAGGTAATGCATATCAAATGAGTGTGAAAGGCTACTGCAAATGTTATTGCATTCTGCAGGAAATTGTCCATTACATTTGTTTTGTCACACTTAATTACTCTTGTAGTAATACATGGATGTATTTTTTTCTTTATAATCTTGGTTTCCCCATCTCAGTTTAATAGCTTAACAGAAAACAAAGCAGTATGTAGAAAAATACTGTGGAGAACAATTATTTTTTCTACAGCATAGTGGATGAACGCAAATGTAAACACACGGAAATAAATCAAAAACTACACAACATTACACAAGGCTAATACAATTGTATAATAGCAGTAACCCATGGTTGAGTGTGGATAATGCTTGGTTTATCTATGGCTGTGCCTTGTGACCAAACCATGCCAACCGTGGATAACCAAGCATTAACCATACTCAGCCATGAGTTACTGCTAAAATGATATTACACTTTAGTACTTGTTTGAGCCCATTTTTAGTACACCAAAGAATTTACTAGGAAGCGTTCATTCTGGAGGGTTTGGGTGCCAAAGGGTGACTTAACAACCCCCTGTTTGGTGTTATATGCAAACTTTGTTAGTAAGAGGTCTTGGGTCTCTGAAGACTGAAAATGTCAATGTTAAAAAGGAGAAATCCCAGCTCCAAGCCATGAGGATGCATGAGGGACATATATTTTGAATGAAAGCACACTGCTATAATGAACAGCAAGCAATGATTAAACAAGTAAACCTATCTTGGGCTTAAATGCTTGAGAGAAAATAAAGCGCAATCACATCAGTCTCAAGCAAGTCAAGGTAAACCAGGCAAAGTACATTACTTTCAAAAACTCCTTACCTACCAAACTGTTTTATTTTTCCTTACACAAGATGGTAGAAAGTTAATTCCATCTAAATTAACTTTTTAAAACAGTTTTGAAGAAGAGCAAAGTTTTGTGCTGCACTCAAAAACAAAGATACTATAAATGAAGTACTGACTACATAAAAGGAAATAAAACAATTACAGGAGGGATGAGTAGAAAAAAGGAACCAGCAAATTACACAGAAATGGAATTTCTTGGAGCAATGCAGATAAAATAATATTCAGGAGAAGGAAGGCAGTAATTGAGAAATGTAAGTAATGTTGGAGTGAATAATTGTTAAAAATATATATGGATGTATAATGCATGAATATGACAAACGTTAATATGGTTTACTTTCTATTAATGCATTTGTGCCCATGTTAAGTGATAATTTAATAAAGGTATTTAAAAAAAAAGAGATACAAAAGCAACTAGGAATGTTAGGAAGACAAAATGAAGAGTGCTTTGGTCATTGGCAAGCCCTCCTTTCTACTTAAACTGCACTGCTGAAGAATCCAAAGGCCAGGTCATCAACTGTGCAAAATGCTCTCTCTAAAATTATGAAGAAATATACATTTGCACAACCAGAAACTTAAAATGAAGATTTTGTTTTCGTTTTCATTAAAAAAAAAAAAAAAAAAAAAAAAGGATATGATAACTCCAATTGGTTACAAGC
Organism: Protopterus annectens; assembly: GCF_019279795.1. NCBI lineage: Eukaryota > Metazoa > Chordata > Ceratodontiformes > Protopteridae > Protopterus > Protopterus annectens. Next base: position 805,202,359 of record NC_056750.1, on the reverse strand, counting down.
CAAGGGTTCAAACAGCTCTAAAAGGTGATACAACCTGATAAAATACTAGCTTTATGAATACTTAAAGCTGAACAAAGGTAATTCTGTAATGAATGGAGTTACATAAAGGATACCATAACACACTGAATACATACAGTACTACGGTCCTGACTGCTCTGCTCCTCGCAGGGGTTGGTTCATAGACACATTGGCTATAATGTCTTCTCATTTAGAGTGATGAGAACCCATTCAGCAAAGGAATTATATCTGGAGTACCATCCTAAAATGAGGCGATCCTGGGAAGTGAAGGATTTATGGGGGGCAGGGGATCAGGAGATCTGTACGTGGTCTTAGCTGAACAAAAATTAAAAGGAAAGTAAAACTCACTTTCAAGCAACTTCACAGATTTTTACTGAATGATGAAATGATAAAACAGCAACTTTTATTGTATTTCATACCACTACTAAGAATAAATGTCTTACTGATTTGACTGCAGCACCACTTTAAGCTACAACTTCACAGATATTTCACCCTTAACTACTCAAGAAATTGTAATAAAGTACACAATAACTGCCATGAATGGTACTGACCAGTCTGTGATGTGCCACATTCTCACACAGTAGGGCTAAGCATCAGAGAGCAACTAAAAATAGCAACTTCAAAAGCAAAACACATTGAAGTCAGAAACAGACTCCCATACTTTTTTTAGCAAGATTTCAGACACCTTGCCTTTCTTCATGTTTGAAGGAAAAAAATGCATTTAAAAGTAAACCAGGACACCTGCTTAAATACATCACAGGCAGTTAACACCTAATCACGTGATTTTAAAATATGTCTGTTTATATATATATATGTGTGTGTGTGTGTGTGGCAACCAATAATGGTTTTGAAGAAATGCACCATTTAATACGGACCCCAGAGAAGCATCTATCTTAAGATGCAGTAAAGAATGTCAACCAATCCCCTCCACATAGATTTTTTACTCAGTATTCCATTTCTAGATTACGGAGCCAGTTGTGAGTGTAATTCATTTTATGTCGCCATGACAATGTATTCCCCGAATACTACAACAGCAGAACATTTGCCTGACAGGATGACTATAGCCTAGACACAGTATTTCTTTTCCCCAGAAAGCACTGCCCTCTCTACAAAATGACCAGCCACATAAAAAAATGGACTCCATTATCTATTATTTTCTGTGTTTTTTCTAGAATGTTTGGCTTTGTAGATGCATACTATGATGGGTTTGAATAAAATTTCTATAGAAATTTGACTTCCTTGTTTTTTCATCATCTTCCCCATCATATATATTTTTTTTTTTTGGCCAAGAGAAATCCCAAGGATTTGTGTCCTTATCCACCAAACTTATTCAGTCTTGAGAAACTTTCAGCTCTTACACTGTGTAATGTGGTTCACAACTGCCTTTTTCCCTGCCTCTTGGCCCATAAACATAACTTGGAGAACTCAAAGCTTTTTTACTCTGTAGCCTCAAAATAAAGAAGCCTGATAGCAGTTACAGAAAAACCGACTTTAGTAGCTAAAATATTATTTTTCTTCTAAGCCTTATTATTGAGGAAACTTTGCATTTAAAGCACAACAATGAAAACAAATAATTGTCATGAGAGAAACATCCTGTTTACAGATTCTCAAGGTAAGCAGTAATTTAAGTAAATGCAAAAAAAAAAAAATCTGGCATATGAGAGAAAAGTATGATGGTCTTTTTTTTTTTTGAAGACTCGAGCATTACATGACAGAAAAGCTCAAAATAAATAAAACCACACCATTTTGTCTACCTTTCTCAGAGCATCTTGGATTACAACAAAATAAAAACTTGTAACTACAGCCTGGAGTGCTACAGGGATATTAGTATTAAGATTAAGACTAAAATGGGCATGCTTTTCCATAGAGGTCCTTTAGAAAGCACAATAGGCACATGCATATAAGAGTTCAAGTATTATATGTATGATTGCACAGTATTTTATGCACACCTCAGCTTACATTTTCTATACATCTTTTTTTTTTCTTAGTGCACTCTGACTTGACCTTTTAATGTTACTACCTATATTCAATCTTACCATGATGTTCTGAAATTTGCTATGTACTCATTTTATATATATTATCGAAAGAAACGCCATGATGTACTTTTGCTATTTGAACTTGGGTCGTGACTGAAAAGGGTCAATAGACTAGTCCACTTACCTGGTGAACAAATGGTAAATAAACAGGCAGAATGTCTTAGAAAATATGATAAGTAGGTGTAAAAGTATCTTAAAGTCTCACATTTTGGACATATTACATAAAAATGTATTTGAGAAGTAATTTAGCAAACTGTTAGGGAACTAGATGCCAGACAGCAGCTTACGTTAGCAGCTTTTCTGGGGTCTGGATTATACAGTAGTGTTTCTTTATAACCCTTCTTGGCTGTTGGAAGGAATACAGAAATTAGTCCTGTGATAAGTTTTTATCAGTTGTGAATTTGTTTAGTCATGTGTTGAAACACGGAGGACAAAATATCAGAAGTAATGTTTTGTTATTTCAGCATTCTTTTCAATATGTATCAGAGAAGCTTTCTTTACGAATGGCGCAATTTTGCGGAGTGGAACCGGTGAGCTCTACTAGTGGCCTGTTATTGCCCAACTCATTTCAAGACAGAAACAGCCCCTTTCCAGTTTACAGGCAACACTATTACGTAGCTCATATTCTTTACTACATAATAAGATCATGAGAAAGAATATACGTGAAATGAGGAGATTAGGAATATGGTACTGAATTCAGGCAGTAAAATAAAAAACTGAGAGCAGGAAAAAAAAGACAAGCAAAATGGCAGTTGCTTCAAGTGCATTGTTTTATTAAACCAATTTTCTTGGGTATAAAACTGGCAGCTATGAGGGAGGAGCAGAAGAGTAAGGGACAGACGTGCAGTTTAGAAGGTGAAGAAGGAAAATCAGCTGTAGAAGGACATGAAAAAGTAAAAGTAAAGCAGGAAGAGAAAAGATGAGAAGGTGAAAGAAAGGCATTATACAGACACAAGGATTTGTTTCTAAGCCCATACTGTTGGCCCTGCAAGGTGTAGCCAACCCCGTACTATATAGCTTTCCCAGATATCAATCAGACATGCAGCCTCCTACTATCACACCATCTGCTGCATTTGTAACCAGATATGCAGCTGATAGTGTTGTTACCGAACAGCAAGAGGATCCCCGGTTCGATGCTCAGCTGGGGTGCCTTCGGTGTGGAGTCTACATGTCCTCCCTGTGTTCATACGAGTTTACTCCGGGTGCTCCAGTTTCGTCCCACATTCCAAAGACATGCAGTAGGTGGAGTGGACACTAAACTGGCCATAGGTGTGAGTTTGCGTATGAGTGTGGGGTGTGAAAGAACCACTGTGGCAGGGTTAGCCACCTGGTGGCATAAACCTTGGCTCTAAATCATTGTCACTGTTGAAGTGACATCCCGATTCCATGAGCAAAAATGGGAAAGGGGGCTGTGGATGGATAATCCTGAAGACATAACTCACCCTACTGCTTTGATATAACCTGCCATGAATAGTCCACCATTTCCATTTAAAAAAAATAAAATAAAATACAGAATTCTTCTTAATCCCCCCACCCCACTGCAGAAGGCAGAGGAAATGAAACATTTCAAGGTGCAGTACAGTGCATGTTGTGAAGCAGTCCGTGTACAGAAATGAATACAAGTTAGACTCTTAGAGGAAAGGGGATGGTCTCATTTCTAAAGAGGCAAACAGGATTGCTACACCTGGAATTAGGAGAAGAGGTCCAAGCAAAAACTGAAATGAATGGGATTCAGAATGCATGAAGGAAAAACCCAGAGCACAGTCTACATGAAATAAAAAGCAATGCAGTGGTTGAGGTAACAGAAGTAACAGCTGTGAGTGGCTTCAGCCATGGAAAGGACAGAGTTTGGGGATTAACAATTACACAGAGTGTCAGTATGAGCTAATATCCAATACAAATACATAACTAGGTAATTTAAAAGCATGCACATTGTGGAACCTGTATCCATAGCTTTCAACTTTCTATTAACAAAATGTGGAATACTACCTCTCAAGCATGGAACAATTGGGTAAAATGTGGAACATTTACTAAACTTTAATTATATCAGTTAAAAAATCCGTAATATCGAATGTGTGGTAGAACCTTTCAGTGTGAAACTTAAGAGTAACACGGACATTTTAATACCCAAAATGTTCAACACTCCTCGTAACGAGGTACATTTGAGAGGTATGCCTGCATCTTCTTAGCTTTGCGCCTGCTTCACACAACAACAGGTAACTCAGACAGCGGGGAAAAGAGGCAAATAAAACAGAATGATGAAACTAATCTTTCACTGCAAATGCCCAACACAACAGTATATATGTGGATGGGACGGGAGGAGGACAACAGGAAAATTACAGATTTTCTGGAATTCTTTTTTGTATCTCTGACAAATCTAAGATAATGGAACCGCTAATATGAAAGCCTGGTTTCTTATTTCTAGTTTTCTTTTCACAGAATGGTGTTTAAATATTACATATTTAAACATTCTCTAGATAAAGTACCACTCCTTTCTTGTATGGACACACTTTTTTCAAGATTACAGACACATTTCAGACCAAAGAAACAAAGAGACACTCAGCTTACTGAGCAGAACGGCATTCACATCCAAAGACACCATTTACAGGGTAAATATGAATGTTTACCAACAGTCCCGAAAAGGGGTATTCAACATTAGACCGTACCTAGCTGAACCATTAGAGATCAGTCTTAGTGATAACAAGGGACTAATCCCAACCATACGCTACACATATTAATGTACTGCTCCAAAGCAAATAATCTTTCTAAAAGACTGTTTAGCAGACATTACATTACAGTTTATAATTCTGGGGCAGCTCCCATAGATAACAGTATTTTATTTTTGCTCTTTCTATTGTGATAAAACTCCTTTATTGCCCAGAGATGAGTCCTCCACTCCCTCAAATACCACTTAGATCAACCAAACCACAGCAAACTCTCCCTTTTCTAAGTTTCAGGAGAAGTCGAATCCCACGACCCACTTAGCGGTGCAATACACTGTTGGCACATAAGTGCTGTACACATGAACAGGATGTTGGCAGGCAGGCAAACATGCAGAACACAACCTGCAGACACCAGACTGCTTTTAATTTGTCTACTCCATGAATTTACGACCTTCTGCATTTCAGTTTCTGCTTGGGTTCCCAGTTAATAAAGGCATGCATTTACTCCTGTCTGAACTCTGCCTTTGTAGGCTACAACTGTAACTTGGAAAGGTAAACTCAAATAACAGAAATGTTATTCCCTCCTCAAAATGTACATGGATAACTTAAAGTTTTTCAAAATTTTGGCACCACCAAATTCAGTCACTCAGTAAGCAAAAAAGGAAGAAAAATATAGGGGCACACACACACACACACACACACACACACACACACACACACACACACACACACACACACACACACACACACAAAACCTCTGCAGTGCTGAAATGACAAAGTATCCAATTACACAATGGTGAAGCCATAAAATGAAGCACTTACATAGAAATGTTGTGCAGTTTCTTCAGCAAAAAGCTAGATGCAGAACTCTGTTAAAACTCTCCGTACCCATAACATCCACTACAAATCAACAATCTCGTCTCTAACTTCCACCTTCCTTCTGGATCTTGCTCAATGACTGGACTACTGAACTCCCCTTCCCCCTCTCCTGCCATGCAATAATCATGACACAATTACAAACCATGTGACAGTTAACACACATACTCAGTCCATCTCTCTCTCTCTCTCTCTCTCACACACACACTCATGTGATCACTTTGCTGTCTTTTATTCATTCAGTCGACACAAAACCAGCTCCCATTTAGCATTTTACTACAGCATTTTGTCAATTTCCTAAAGTAAAACAAGACCATTTTAAAATTTTCATCAGGGGTCAGCTTTGTTATAGATGCAGTTCTGTAACCATTAAACAGTTTTATGTGGTCAAGGGGGAAAACTAATCTTAAAAAAGGAACTTCACTTTTTTTACCTGAACCAAAAGATTTTCGACTCAGACTGCCTGGAAATTCAACATTTAAAATCCAAAAAAGAGGAAAGACGGGCTTTGTATTGAAAAACTACCCCACCAGCGTTTCTGCAAACTAATGGGCATGGCCTTAATGGCTGACGGGGCAAGCCCATGTGACATTGCATGGTAAACATGGCTGAGTGATAAGCCATGTAGATTTTCAAGTGAGATGGTGAATATTCATTGCGAATATTCATTATCTTAATAGTACCTTGCCATTCGGAAAATACGGCCATTCCAAGGGAGTTATTACATGTGTGTTTTGTCATTTTATAAAACATAAAATAGGCAAGCCCCTTCGCACAACACAAGTGCTCTTATTTCACTTAAATAAATTTTCCCAGCTACAGTTAAATTTATTTTCTGAATTGCGTTAGTGAGTTCGTCATGCATACATAATCGTACATATATATTGGATAGTTTTAAATACAACTAAAGCAGCGGTTAGTTTAGCAAACTTTTGCACCCCCAGGTTTTGTTACTATGCCTTCATACAGGAATTGCTTTTGCAGGGATGCAGGCCACCCCCTGCACCCCCCCCCCCCCATGTTTCTTGACTATATTTTTGTGCATTACTTGCTTTTGCAGGGGGGCAGGCCACAAGGGCTGCTACCTTTTCAAATGCCCAAAGTGGGACATTTTTGGTACAAACATCAGATTTTGCAGGGCAAAACATACCCATGGCCAGTACAAACAACAGAAATTCATTTTTTTTGCCTAAATAAAAGCTTATTCTTGTAGCATTTTAGTTGCTTGTTCTGTTTCTTATAACATTTAGGTGTTTCAGATACAGAATAATTGTTTTACGCAACTATTACATAATATATAAGAAATATTTTTGTCTTAAAATCTCAACACATTTGCTATTTTTTAAATTATTCTGCAGCAGGTGGTAACCCTACAGGCCACCCTTGCACCCCCCCATGTTTCTTACCTATATTTTTGTTCATTACTTGCTTTTGTAGGGGGGCAGGCCACCCTTGCACCCCCACTGTTTCTTGACTATATTTTTGTGCATTACTTGCTTTTGCAATGGGGAAAGCCCCCCTGCACCCCCCATGTTTCTTGACTATATTGTTGTGCATTACTTGCTTTTGCAGGAGGCAGGCCACCCCTGCACCCCCAATGTTTCTTGACTATATTTTTGTGCATTACTTGCTTTTGCAATGGGGAAAGCCCCCCTGCACCCCCCATGTTTATTGACTATATTTTTGTGCATTACCTTCTTTTGCAGGGGGCAGGCCCCCCTGCACCCACTATGTTTCTTGACTATATTTTTCTATATTAATTGCTTTTGCAAGGGAGCAAGCCCCCCTGCACCCCCCCCGTGTTGCTTGACTATATTTTGTGCTGTAATGACTTTTGCCACCAGTGTTTCTGTAGTATATTTCTGCAACCCCACAAGTTTCTTTATTATAGTTGAGCATATTAAGTGTTTGTTCACATTAACAGCGGTGTAGTGGATTTTTTGTATGAGTGTATTAAAGCAAGTTCATAAAAAGGAATGTTTGTCCTGTATCTCATTTATGGTGTATGAGGGTTGCTGCATCAGGTATGTACAACTTTTCCCTTAACATGAGTAATAACATGTGTCTTCATGAGCTACTACAGTTTGCAAATTGCATTTTAGATTAAAATGTAATTCCTGCTTTCTACAAAGTATGTATTTACCAAGTCTGTCTGATGTCCAGGACTGTGCATGCCAAGTTGCTGCAGTACCGTGATAAGTGCTGTTTTCTAGCAAGAAGTAGAGTTGCTTATGTTAGTGCCTTTTCTGTACTGCATTCAGGTCGTAGTCCGAAGGGTGTTTGAATAAGTTATTAATCGCAGTATATGTAGTATTTGTGGAGAGATAAAGCAAAAAGCAATATTCTGACGCAGTGGGACAAATATTAGGTACACTTGTCAGGTGTAGATCCAGCTATACAATTAGAAAATTCAATAAAAAAAGACTACCCAGAAAGGTAGTCATCCACACCACGCCCCTTTACAGAATTGTAATTTTAAGTCTGTCTAATAGTGTACTAGTTTTATAAATGCAGCATTTTCTGTGTTCATTTGAATTGGTAAATCTGTTTGGATCTGTAAAGCATTTGTAAGTAGACCTTCAGCCAAATTATTTTGTCTTGCAGAACTAACAATTAATTTATCGAGGCTTTCAAATTGGACTGCTGTCGTGTCATGGCTTTGTAACGAAACACTACTTAAAGGACAATTATAATGCTTTGCATATTCATTTTGATGATGACGGTCTTACAATTTTTATTCAAAGCAGTTCTACTAGTAAATGTTATGCGCAGGGTGCTGGGCTGGGTTTGGGCAGTCCTTGGTACTGCGCATCTGGTGGGGTAGTGTTCTAATACAAAACCAAAAAGACAGCTTACTTTTGGGAGAAGTCATGCACTGTTCTATCTAGTAGTTACTGAAGTCAGAGTGCTTTTGTACCGACAGTAACTGTGTTTCTTTGTGCTTACATCAATCAGGTTTGTCATCTTTGGAAGAGGCAAATTCCTGACAAAAGCCCCACCCTTTGCTCCATCCAATTCCCCACCAATTTCAATAAATACATGTACATTGCTTCTCTTTCAAAATTAACCATGCTAGCAAAAGTTTTAAGAGAAGTATATAATGTTATATGCAACAAATAAGTAAATGTATCAGCATGCTACACGTTAACAGATCTGTAATACTGTTTTGGCAATGGGTATGTTTCTAGAAGCTATTACACTAAGCATGGAGTTCTAAAAATCATGCAGAGGACACAATGTTAGAAAGAATGCATACCATCTGTACAGTCTTTCCTGGAATATATATTTTACATTTTCCTGAATCCACATTTTATTCATACCTACAATAGTATTCATCCTGTAAATGAAAAGTATATGCAATTTTTATCATAGCATGAAGTTTAACTGGAGGACAGATCCATTGTTTCACGACTATTAAAAAAGAATGTTTAGACTTTTAGTGTACTTCTAAGATGCATCATGAAGACGAGTGCAACTGTACTAGATCTGGTCCTCACTAATATGGGAGAGTGCTGCACACCCCCAAGTGTAATGTCTTCTAAGATGAAGACAGATCACAAAAAGGTCTCCTTTGAAGTAGAAATAAAACTTGGAACTCCAGCAAACCCTGGAATATCCAGGAACTACTCTAAGGCTAACGTCCTACTATTATGTGATAACCTGGCAAAATGTCAAGCCCTTATAAACCCTGAGAACACTGCTGCCTATGAAGACCTGTTGAAGACCTGTTCACAGAAGCCCCATACAAGCATGTTAGTACCTGTATAGAGGCAGCAGCTGTACTCACCAGGTAGAAATACAGAACTAGTTAAAAAAACAAGCCAACCTGGCGGAACTGAAACATTAATAGGCTGTATAACAGGAGAAAGAAAATCATGGGAAAAATTAGGAGGTGTAGCACCCAGCAGGATAAAATGACTCACAAACTAAACAAATAAAGTCTACCAATACCAAAGTTGAGGTGAATCTGGCCACCCAGGCCAAGGATAACCACAAGGCATTCTTCAGCTATGTCCACAACCTCAAAGGCAATATACAATTGTGTGCAGAGCTCATTGTAAAAGAAGCCACCTATACAGAGCCAGAAGATATTGCAAGCCTTCTGGCCAACAAATTCAGCTCCAACTTTATCCCTCTCTCCCTATCAACCCTCCCTCAGGAAACACTATCAAATAAAACTCCCCCTGCCATCACTAGGGAACAAGTACTTAAATGCTCTGTCCAAGGCCAAGAGCACTGCATCAATGGGTCCAGATAATATCCCCGGATGCCTTCTAAATAGCATGAAACATGATCTATCAGGGCCTCTGGAATTGCTATTTAACTGTAGCCTCTACACAGGCTTCGGGCCTCATGAATGGAGAACGGCAACAGTCATCCCTCTGCACAAAGGTGGGCCATCTACAGAAACACGTCTCACTTGTCTCATATGCAAAGGCCCAAAGCCATGGAAAGAAATTATCATGGAAATGATCAATAATGACATAGGAAAACTCCAGACACTGGACCTAACCCAATTTGGTTTCATCAAGGGCAGGTCATGCCTACTTAACCTGGTTAACTTCTTTGACAAGGTCGCCAAAGCAAAGGATGATGGCAAAATGGTTCACACTGCCTACCTTCACATGGCAAAGGCATTTGACACAATCCCCCACTTGGGTATTGTTGATAAACTTAAGAGGATAGGTACAAACCCTTATGTCACCCAGTGGATAGCAAATGGCTCACAAACAGGAACCAGGAAGTTAGAAATGGCGACTCCACCTCTACAAGGAGGTCAGGCACAAGCGTAATCCCTCAGGGATTGCTCCTGGGACCTCTATTTTTTGGCACTCACTTCTCTGAAGTCAAAGCCAATGTCAATGGCCTCTGGCTGACTAAATTTGCAGATGATTGCTAATTAGGAGTCGTCAATAAATCATCCATTAAAGCAAATGATTTCCACAGACAAACTGGTGCCACAGCCATGGACTAAAACTAAATGCCAAGAAACACATAACATTATCCTTCTGGAAGTCATCCACTCCTGGTAACTATTATATTGACAACATACCCCTAACAGTTGACGCAGTAGTCAGGGACTTGTGGACACACACAGAGAGTAATTTAGCCTTTGACCATCATGTGTCTACAGTAGTGAGGAAATCATTCTATGGTGCGTAACTTATAAACAAAGGTATGGCATCTAGGTCCAAGGAAGTCATTGTTCCACTGTATTCGGCATTCATCAGACCTGTCATTGAGTACAATGCCCCCTTTGGTATGTATTTAACCAAGCATATCCAACAACTGAAATGTCCAGAGAGGTTTCTCACTTAAAGAATACAGGGTGTAAGTAAAAAGAAGTTATGTACTCACCACAACGTTCCATGTTTGTAGTCCATCTCGCCCTTCATTTTTACATATGGGATTGTAGCCGATCCTCGGCTCTAACTCAGCCTATTTACAAGCTGGAAGTCTTCTAGTTGGCTCGTGGCTAGGTAGGCATCCCATGGTGCACCAGCACAATCCCCAGATCTTGTTTGCTGCTAACTAGGAGAAATAATAACAAACATACAGAAAGAAGCCAATACTAAACGGTCTCCATAAAATAATGATAACAACAATGTTTCTGTCTCCAGGTACTTCCAGGATGGGGGTAGGAGGGCGGGTTCGTAAGAATAAGGGGTGAGATGGACTAAAAAAATTATGGTGAGTACATAACTTCTTTATGTTCTGTAGTTCTATCTCACCTTCATTCTTACTGATGGGACAGCATCCCTAGCACCTTATTCTTGGGTGGCTCAAGGAAAAATACTCCTGAATACCATTGAACCAAAGGATGCTCTATCACTGGAGGTTAAATCCAATTTGTAATGAGTAATAAATGTGTGAGGGGTAGCCCAAGTTGCTGCTGCACAAATATTATCAAGTGAGACCCTGGCTTGAAAGGCTGCAGAGGTAGACTGAGATCTCGTAGAATGAGCCTTGGTTTTGAAGGGTAAAGGTCTACCCTCAGAGGTGTAAACGTGAGCTATACAGCTAAAAATCCAATTTGAGAGGGTCACTTTGGAAACTGGTAAACCTGACCTGGATTCAGAGAATGAAATAAATAATTCATCTGATTTCCTGAATTTCTTAGTCCGGTGCAAATAAAAATGTAATTGTCTATGGACATCCAACTGATGAAACCTGTATTCTGCTGCGTTGGAATGATTTGGGAAGAACACCGGAAGTTCTATGGATTGATTCAAAGTGGCATAGGAACAGACCTTGGGGACAAAGGAAGGAATAGTACAAAGAGATACTCTGTCTTTGTGAAAAATTAGGTAAGGGGGTTTTACAGACAATGCTTGTAACTCTGACACCCGTCTGGCTGATGTGATAGCCAGCAAAAACAAAGTCTTCCAAGACAGGAATTTCAAAGAGGATGAATGAGAAGGCTCAAAGGGCAGAGAAGTCAATTTGGATAACACAAAATTTAAATCCCATGAAGCAACAGGTTTTTGAAATGGGGGTCTTAAAGTGGCACCTTTAAGGAAGGTTTTGCACAGCCTATGCGACATCAGATTAGAATCTTGTATGCCTACATGAAATTTTAAAATCGCTGCCAATTGAACCCTGATAGTGGCAGCCGCAGATCCCTGGTAGAAAAGCTCAGACAGGAATTACAAAACCACTGGAATAGAGGTGGTATAAGGGTCAACATTCTTTTTCTCTGCCCAGACGGAGAATCTCCTCCATTTACTGGAATACAGTCTCCTAGTGGAGGGTTTATGAGAAGACTAAGGATATGAGTCACGGAGGGTGACAAGTCGTGAAGCCTGACTAGGGATGGAACTGGAGCAGCCAAGCTGTCAAAGTGAGGGTGTGTAAGGAGGGATGAAGCGAGCCTGACATCGGAGTCAAGAGATCTGGTACTGGGTCCAGAATCCAAGGATCGTCTAGGAGAAGAGGCCCGAGAAAGGGGAACCAAACCTGATGAGGCCATTAAGGAGCAAAGAGGATCAGTTTGCTTTCCAGCTGTTTCGCTTTATGAATAACCTTGGGTATGAGAGGAAAGGGAGGAAAAGCATAAAGGAGACCCAGGGGCCAATCGTGAACAAGTGCATCTCTCGGTGACTCCCCCAGAGGGGGGATGAGGGAGAAGTAGCTGCTACATTTGGCATTGATTGGGCTGGCAAAGAGATTGCAGCAAGGCTGTCCTCATCTGCGGAAAATTTGCTCCACTATTTCTTGTTTCGAAGACCACTAGTGAAGCATCAGGATTGCCTGGCTGAGCTTGTCGGCTATCACTTTGGTTACCCCTGAAATGTACATTGCCACCAGAAAACGCTGGCAAGATATCGCCCATTTCCAAACTCTAATGGCCTCTCGACAGAGTGGGTACGATCTGGTTCCGCACTGTTTGTTGATATACCATACTACCGACATGTTGTCTGATTGTATTGCGTAGTCCCACAGAGGCAGAAGGTCGTGAAGTGCTTGCAACGCCAAGAGCACCCTCCTCATGTCTAGAATGTTGATATGCAGATGAGCCTCGTGATCTTGCCATGTGGCTTGGACAGTCCTGCATAGAAAATGCCCCCCCACCCTATCTGTGAGGCATCCATGGTCACAGTGGCAATGGGTTGGCGAGGAACAAATGAAGTGCCCGTGGTTAACTGATTGGGTAGAGTCCACCAAATGAGGTCCTTCTTGCAAGAGTCTGTCAGCAGTATGTGATGAGATAATGGTAGGTGCTGAAAGGACCACTGGGACAACAGCAGCCACTGAAGAACCCTCATGTGTAGTCTTGGCTAGTGGCACTAGTAATATGGTGGAAGCCATGGTCCCTAGAAGCTGCAAAATAGTCTTGGCCTTGACTTTTCGTAAGGGAAGAAGATGTTGAATTTGAAGAACCAGATTCTGTGCCCTTCCTACAGGAAGACGAGCCAACATATCTACTGTGTCTATCTCTGCACCTATAAAAATCACAGATTGAGAGGGCAATAAGGCAGATGTTTTCCCAATTTATAGAAATTCCCAACTGGGCACAAAGCTGAATGGTAGCATCCCTGGTCTGAAGGAGTAGATGCCTGGTGGGGGTGGTCAAGAGCCAGTCGTCCAGATACGGAAACAAGTGGAATCCTCGACATCTCAGGTGAGCTGTCACTACTGCCATACACTTGGGTGAACACCCTGGGGGCTGTGGTGAGACGAAAGGGCAGAGCACAAAACTGATAATGACTAGCTCCCAGCCGGAAGAGTAGATGACTCCTCAACGCCCTGTCCATTTTTATGTAGTAGTAGGTGTCTTGGAGATCTATTGAGCACATCCAATTGTCTTTCCCTAATAACGGTAGTATAGACTGCAGTGTCACCATCTGGAACTTGTCCTTCTTTACTGATTCGTTCAATCTGCTGAGGTCCAAGATGGGCCTCCAGTCCCCTGTACGTTTTGGCACTAAAAAGAATCTGGAGTAAGTTCCGGATCCTATTTGGTCTGCTGAGACGGTTTGGTTGACTCTTTTTGCCTGCAAGTTGTTGACCTACACAATTGCCTGATCCCTGTGATTGGGTGGAACAGCTGGGATCCTCTTGGGAACAAAAAGTGGAAGAGAAAAGGGTATGACATAGCCTCTGGTAATAATTCTTTGTACCCATTTGTCTTGAGTGATACTTAAAATCAGGCTTCTGGATACAAAGAAATGCAACCCCCGACCGGCCCCAGAGAAGCACAGTCAGGCCCCACATCAGGAGCGCTGGTAAGGCTGGCCCCGAAAGGAATTGCAGGCTCCCTGGTTTTGCGGTCTGCCCCTGCCTCTAGGGCGACATCTACCATTCCCTCCTCCTCCTCTGCCTCTGAAGGAGGAGTCACCCTGTGCATCCTGGAAAAACCTCTGGGACTTCTTGGACCACATTTTACCGCCCCTCTGACCCTTACGGTGTGGTCTAGAGGGGACAGTAAAATGTACTCCTACAGCAGAGAGTGTTTTTCCTTCTTGCTCACACTGGGTGATAGTGCCCTTTACCTTGGGTCCAAACAATGAAGAACCGTCGAAGGGGGCATTGGTAAAGGTAGACTTGAACGGTTCCGCAAAATTACACAAATGCATCCAGGAATGATGCCTTAGGGAAATTCCTGAACCCGCTGCTCTACTCGCTCCATCGGCTGCATACAAGATAAGCCTCATGGATGAGTTGACAATAGAGTTCAAGGTGGACAACTGGGCAGACACTTTGTCAGGGACTTCCTCAGTACATGTACTTTGTAGATAATCTCCTAACTCCTTAAGGAGATCTCTCTGAAGCCTCTTGAAGTGTGTAAGGTAGTTCAGCGATCTAAGAGTAAATGCCGCTGAAGAGAAGATATGTTTCCCGTATCTGTACATCGTTCAAGACTCCTTACTTGGAGGATGAACAGAAGAAGAAGTTTCCGCTAGCTCCTTCTTAGTGGCCACCGCCACCACCATGGCATCTACGGGAACACCTTTAGACAAAAATTCCTTTTCTCGGGGTGCAGAAAGAAACCTATTTGGTCTCTTGGGTACTGGCTCCACGGCATCAGGAGTATCCCACACATTCCGACTAACTAGCTCCATCAGTTCGTCAAAGGGTGGAAACACCCAAGAGGCTGAAGGTTGAGACCCAAAAGCCTTCAGGTACACTGACTCCTCATCAGAAGGGGTGACATGAGGGCCAGCCGCACCTCTGCTTAAGGATTTCCAGGATGTCTACAAAGGAGACATCATCGGAGGACGACTTGGGGGAACCATTCTGACTCCTTGAGGTCAGATGTCAGAGGTCAGAGACTCATACTGGGAGTCTACATGCTTCCTGTTACATGTTCTCTTCCGTGGGGGCTCCTCGGAAGGATATTCCTGGGAGGTCTCGGAAGAGTGGGGGCCACTAGCCGATGGCTCCTGAGGCTGCAAGTCTTTGCTGTCCAGGGAGAAAGTAGGAGCTGAGACAGAAGTAGGTGCCCTGGGGGGGGGGGTGTTGGTACCCCTGGTGGGAGCTGAAGATCGGGACAACACACTCCTCATTATCTCGAATGCCGACCTCTCTGGCTCCGAAGACCTCCGCAGCTCCGAGGAGACCAAGGATGCCATCGGTTCCAGAGCCATCAGCTCTGAGATAGACGTTGGATCCGAACTCACCCTCACTGAGAGGGAGACTTGGAACTGAAGAGGTTTTGGTTCCAGGCGTACCTGTCAGGGCCGACCAGGGAGCTTCGGCTCCTAGACACCACAGATGGCACCGAGAGTGTCGGAGCGCAACTCGGCTCCGAAACAACCACAGGGGGAGCTGGAACCAAGGGTTCCACCAGCGGTACCAAACACTCCGGCTCCGAAAGGACAGCATGGCTCAGAGAAGGAATGACTGAAGGGGGCTTAACGGACTCAAGTGGCCCCGGAACCGACTGGGTCGGAGCCAACAGCAATTTTGTTAAGTAGACGACTTCAAAAGTCTCAGCACTACCCTCTCCACATCTTCTGCCGATAAACTCCTGGAAGACCTGGAGGACAGAGTAGGAGAACGGGATCTCTGCAGTATTGGTGACTTCAATGTAGGGGCGACGGGTAGAGGTTCCATAGACCAGCTCCTTAGAATACTCTCAGTGGCCAGCTCCTGAGTACTTGGCGCTGACCCTGTAATGACAGTAGTACAACTCTCAATTGGCTCCGAACTCTGTGAAGCCGATGAGACAGTAGATTTGTCAGGCTTAGTAATTTTAAGAGGCAGCTCCGAGACACCAGTTGGTGCCGGGGAGGGCCTCTTAGAGGACTTGGACCTTTACTTTTTAGATCCCTGAGATCTAGCAGAGGAGGAAGAACTAGCCAGATCTTCCTGAAAGGAAGGTTTTAGGAGACCTTTTAGAATGAGCTTTTTTTTTCTTTCTTGCAACACTCTAGCACTGAAAGAGTGGCAAAATAAGCAAGTTTCCTGTAAGTGGATGGTCCAAAGACAGTAAAAGCAGTTACTGTGGCCATCCATTATGGACATCTTCTGTGAGCATTTTATGCATTTTTTAAAGCCAGATGGCTTACGGACCTTGCTTTCCTTAGACATTCTCATAGAAGATGAACTCACACACACACACACACACACACACACACACACACACACAGAAGAAGAAAGGGAGGACTAGGTCTTCTAACTTAAACGGGCCTAGCCCTACAGAAACGGTAAAGTGATACCATGAGGACTAGGTCCTCTAACTTAAACGGGCCTAGCCCGGGCAGGACAAAAGAACGGGAAACTAGGTCATCTAACTAAAACAGACCTGGGGGGACAGAAACAATTAGAAAGATTCGCACACACCCAAAACAGGAATAATATATACATTTTAGAATTTACTACACAAGGTGAACAGAACCTCATTCTGTTTGCAGCACTAATAAGATCAGCAAGCGGAAAATCCGCAAAAAGTTAAGACTTATAACTACTTAACAACACACACAGCCTAACTGAGCGCAAAAGGCGTCTACAATTACTAATATCTAATTATTAAACAAGAGAAAAAGTACAGTTTTGTACCTACCATAAATGTAGATGTTCGAGGATCCACATTGCTGCAGTCCTAACCATTGGGTAGTCCGCTGTCCAGTCGGCCCGAATACCAAAGTATATGGCTGACGTCGGTCAAGGCGCATTAGACTGACGTCAGTACGTCAGGGTACTAATGCGCATGACCGACGCCATATCTTCAGTCTTTTCTTGCCCCAGATGTCAGAAGACCCTAAAAAGACAAGGCCCAAACCAAAACACCCAAAAGCCCTGCACCAAACATATATACAATATATATATATATATATATATACAGCAACTCACACCACCACCCCTAAACACAGAGGGGAAGGCGGGAGAGTAAATTGGACTGCAGCAATGTGGATCCTCGAACATCTACATTTATGGTAGGTACAAAACTGTACTATGTTCTTCATTCCACATTGCTGCAGTCCTAACCATTGGGTAGAATCCCAAAGCAGAGGTAAGGGAGGCTGGCAAATCATAAAGAAGCAGGAGCTGCCAACATGCCTTGCAAAATGGCTGTGGCAAAACCAGCCCTAGATTTAGAGTAGAGAGGAAGGTGGTAATGCTTAGAGAAAGTATGCACTGAACTCCAAGTAGCTGCCTCTAAAATATCCTTAGTTGCCACCCCTTAAAAAAGCTGTTGAAGTGGCAGTAGCCCTAGTGGAATGAGGCCTAATCCCAGCTGGAATCTCCTTGCCATGATGGGAATAACAAAAAGAAATGCAAAACCCAATCCACTTAGAAATAGTCTGCTTAGACACAGGCTTGCCCTGAGAACTCAAAGCAAAAGAAACAAACAACTGCTGAGACTGCCTGAAATCCTTAGTCCTGCTTAAATAATAACGCAACTGCCTATGTACATCTAAAGTGTGCAGAATCTTTTCCCCTTTATTTTGGGGATCTGCATAGAAAGTAGGCAAATGAATAGTTTGGTTTAAAGCCACACTAGAAACCACCTTGGGCATAAAGGAAGGATTAGTACGTAATGATACCCTATCCTTATGGAAAATCAAAAAGGGCTCTACTGCCATAAGGGCCTGCAACTCAGACACCCTTCTTGCAGAAGTAATAGCCAACAGAAAAGCAGTCTTCCATGACAAGTATTTCAATTCAGCAGTAGCCGCAGGCTCAAAAGGTTGTAGAGTAAGTTTTTCCAACACAAAATTGAGATCCCAAGCAGGAGTAGGAGCTCTACGTGGGGGTCTTATATTCTTTGCCCCTCTAAGAAACTGCTTGAACAAAGGATGCGAAAACAATGGTGGTCACAATCATAGTGAGCTGAAATTGCTGCAGCATGAATCTTAATGGAAGAGAAGGACAAACCTTTGTCCAATAACTCAGTAAGATATTGAAGAGCCACACTCAAATTAGGCTCCGAAATCTCTAAATTCTTTGCTGTACTCCAAAATAAAAATCTCTTCCATTTTTCTGCGTACACTTTCCTTGTACTAGGTCTTCTAGCTTCCATAATCACATTTAAAACTTGTTGAGGAAGTTGAGACCTGCTGTGTGTCAACATAGAATATGCCAGGCTGTTAGATGAAGAGAGTGAAGCTTGACATTGAGGAGATGACCGTCCTTCTGAGACAACAGATGTGGAATCAAAGGTAAAGGCCATGGAGGCTTCCTTACCAGACTCCTTAGTAGTGGATACCAGTGTTGCCGAGGCCAATCTGGAGCTATTAAAATCATCCTTGGCTTGTCTTGTCTGACTTTTAAGAGCACCTTTGGAAGAAGAGGCAGAGGTGGAAAGGCATACACATGAAGATTTTTCCAACTGAAAGACAGAGCATCCACTTTCCAAGCTGTGTGATGAAACCCCTTTGTGCAAAACTTTGGCAGCTGGTGGTTTAGTGGAGAAGCGAACAGATCTATGTCTGGAGTTCCCCATGACACTGTCAATTTCTGAAATACATGAAGATCCAGTTTCCACTCGTGGGGATCCATGATTTGTCTGCTTAACACATCTGCTAAGGAGTTCTGTGCTCCCGGCAGAAACCTTGCCTGAAGAGTTAGTTGCAAGCTGAGCGCAGTCTCCCATAAAATCATTGCTTGCCTGCATAGAGGATAAGAATGTGTTCCCCTTGTTTGTTGATGTACCACATGACAGTTGTGTTGTCTGTTAGAATCAACACCTGCCCTGGAAGAAGTAATTCCTTGAAAGCCATTAATGCAAACTGGACTGCTAACATCTCCTTCATGTTGATATGTAGATGCTGTAGTCTGGCAGGCCACTTGTCTTGTATCCACTTTCCATTCAGATGAGCTCCCCAAGCAATGTCCGAGGCATCTGTCGTTAAAATCTGACTCGCCTCTGGCGGGTCACAGAGAGTCCCTTGTTTAGGTGACATTCCTGAGCCCACCACAAAAATTCTGTTTGAAGGCAAGGTATTATTTGAATGACAGTGTCCAAATCCTGGCAGTGCTGTGTCCATACATTTTTGAGATACCATTGCAGCTTCCTCATATGCAGTTTGGCATTGGGAAGCACCAGAATACAAGATGCCATGAACCCTAATGCTTGAAGGACTGTCCTTGCAGTCAGCACGGACTGATGAGATAGTTGATGGAAGTAAAGGGATAGACTCTTTTGTTTGTCCGGGGTTAAAAAGGCCATCTGGGCTGCTGTATTCAGTCTCACACCCAGAAAGCACATGTCTTGAGAGGGTACTAGACTGGACTTTATTTCGTTCACAGAATACCCTAGGCATCTTAGCACTGCTATAACATATTCCAGATGCTGTAGAAGTTCTTCCTTTTCTTGAGCCAGAATCAGGCAGTCGTCCAAGTAAGGATAGATTTGAATTCCTTTTAGCCTGAAGTAAGCTATCACTGGAGCCAGAACCTTTGTGAATACTCTGGGCAGTAGATAAGCCAAAGGGCAATGCAGAGAACTGATAATGAGAATTTCCAGCTCGAAACGCAGATACTTCCTGCAACTTATTCTTATAGGCACATGAAGGTAAGCTTCCTTGAGATCTAAAGTTACCATCCAGTGATCTTTGCCCAGCAGAGGTAAAAGCTGTTGTAACGTCAACATCTTGAACTTGGGAATGTCCAGATAAGTGTTGAGGATAGATAAATCCAAAATTGGTCTCCACGTGTTCCCCTTCTTTGGTACTAGGAACAGGCGAGAATAAAATCCTAGGCCCCTTTCTGATACAGGGACTGGCTGAATGGCCCCTATTTGGAGCAACAGAGAAATTTGCTTGTGAGCCTCTTTCCTTTGAGGAGGAGGAACGTCTGGCATGCCTTTGAAAGTGGGTAATGTATGGAAATAAAACCTGTAACCGTGGTGAATGATATCCAACACCCATCTGTCTTGAGTAATTAAATCCCAATTTTCTTTGAAAAGAGACAGTCTTCCTCCCAGAGGAGCTGCCAGACGAGAATCTACTGGCAGCTGAAAAGGCAGGTCATTGGGTCTGTTTACGAAAGGACTGACCCCTGCCCTCACCAGAAGTTGGAGCAGGTGAACTCCCTGTCCTAGGCCTAAAAGAACCTTGAGCTCTGCCCCTACCACGTCTAGACCTACCCCTAGACTGGGAATCATAAACAGGATATGTCCATCCCTTAGTAGGCCAATTTCTACTAAACTTCGGTGGCTGCACCTGCAAAAAATCTTTAACAGTTTGCATAGACTTAGCTTTGTCCTCCATTTTCTTTAAAACTGCTTCCACAGGCGAACCAAACAACACATCAGACTGTAAAGGAGCATCCAAAATCCTTGTCTTAACATGCTCAGCTAAATTCTGATCCCTCAACCAGGCATGCCTGCGAAGAACAGAACTAGTGGCAGCCACCCTCGAGGAGGCCTGTACAGCATCAAAACCACATTGCAAAGAATGCTTACCCACTTGTTCAGACACATGAACTAAATCCAGCAACTCTTTACACTCAATACCTTCCGCCAAAGCATCCACCTTAGATTTCAGTTGTGAAAGGAGATAATTTTGATATTTTAGCATGTGAAACTGACAATTCAACGCCCTCATGGCTAAAGTGGAAGAAGTATACACTTTCTTTCCCCATCTATCCAAAGCCCTTGCCTCTTTATCAGTGGGAACAGGGTTTTTAACCACAGAGGCCTTAACACCTTTAGGTCCCTGAGAAACAGTTTCTGGGTCTGCCCTAGGACTCTTAAAAAGATACTTATGAGCTTCAGGCACCCTATAGTACCTATCAGGTTTAACAGGAGCAGGAGGCAAAGAATCAGGGTTCAGGGAAGCCTCTGCAAAACATCTTCCACCACATTCAACACAGGAGGTATAGCTAAGGGCCTATGCTGGGGTAAAACAAGAATTCCCTAAGCCTTTTCCTGGAATCAGAGTAATCCTGGCCTTCCCATTTAAAGTGCTCCCTCATGGAATGCAGAGTCTCTGAAAATGAGAAATCCTCAGGAGGAGAAGCTGTAGGAGTGGAATCATCCACATCAGAATCAGAATAAGGAGGGTACTCCTGCAAATCTTCCATGAAGACTCAGAAGCCTCTGAACACTGTTCAAAACTATCAAACTCAGGTTCCACCCTAGGCCTCTTATCAGGGGGGGGCATAGAACCTCTAATCATAGTAATCAAATCTTCTGCCATTTTAAGCATATGTTTCTTAGGTACAGAGCCTGAAGTGGTAGGAGAAGCCCCCACTGAAGCTAAACTTGGCCTACCTCTCAAAGAAGCTTTGGAAACAGAAGGAGAGGCTCTAACTACCGTAGGAAGAGAGGGAAGAACAGTTACCTGAGAAGCCCCCTCAGCCTGGCCTACCTCCTGAGAAGGCACATCCTGTAACAGTAAAGTCTCTGCCTGAGACTCCAAAGAAACTCCTGGCAAAACCTCTGGCTCCACTGAGCCTTCTAAAGAACCGGCGTCCGGGACTGCCGGTTCATCAACCCTAGGCTTCGCTGTTTTGTCCTTGCGCTTTTTGGACGAAGCGGGCGTCGGAGCATCCGACGGCATTTTATAATTACAACGCTTCCCAAACACTAACCTGGCACAGTCTAACCTTCTCTTAATAGTGCGTTTATTAAATCTAGCACAAGAGCGGCAACCAACAACGTCGTGCTCAGGCCCTAAACAAGGTATACACAGAGTATGGTAATCCCTATGAGGTATCTGTTTCCCACAAGAAATACAGTTATTCACTTTTTCTGACATCCGGTTAAATACTGAGGCAAGAAAAAACCAAAATGCTCCCCAACGGGGTACTTAGCCAACTTTGATTCGGTCTGAAACTCCGACTTCGGAAATATTTCAGAACGCCAACCTGCACTCGCAAGAACTGCTTCTGCATCGGACCATGCGGCAAAAAAGACTGAAGATATGGCGTCAGTCATGCGCATTAGTACCCTGACGTACTGACGTCAGTCTAATGCGCCTTGACCGACGTCAGCCATATACTTTGGTATTCGGGCCGACTGGACAGCGGACTACCCAATGGTTAGGACTGCAGCAATGTGGAATGAAGAACATCTGGCACACAGGATACCAAGTACTATAATGCCAAAAGGCCAACTGTACTTAAAGAAATTGCACACAAATGGCGCACTAGTAAACGCTAATTATTCTAACTTGCAAACTACACTAACTATGACTATACAATGCTATACAATGCCATCAAAGGTAAAACAGGAGAATTATCCAAAAACTTTGAATAAATATGAAAAACTTAGCCAGAGCCAAGGAGAAGCACAACCAAACTCGTAGACGCGGCAAACGAGATCTGGGGATTGTACTGGTGCACCATGGGATACCTACCGAACCACAAGCCAATTAGAAGACTTCCAGCTTGTAAACAGGCCGAGTCGGAGCCAAGGATCGGGTTCGATCCCATATGTAAGAATGAAGGCGAGATAGGACTACAGAACATCATGTCTTGTGCAGATGGCCTCTAGGCCCTATCTCTGTATTCTGTCTCCTACAGGCCGTTGACGGGAGATCTATGCCTGGCCCTGGCATACAAGGCATTGTCAGACCCATCTCTAATGGACATCCTGCACATACGCAAAACAACCACCGCTAGAATTACCAGTTCCAAACACTTAAACCCTGCCTGTGATATAAACAAGACATGCTGGAGAGACAGGTATGCATCCCAAAGACCAACCCTTCTCTGGAACAAGCTCCCTCTCTATGTGAAGCAGAGTTCCTCCCTAACCCAATTAAAGTGTAACTTGGAAAACTGGATGGGGACCAGGAAATTCATCCCTGGTTTGGCACCTCTGTCTCTAATGGGCACAGTCAGCCTGCAAATGGTTCATCTCCCAGACCCCTGCTTGCAAATGTATCACCTCTTAACTTATCAAGGGTACCAGAACTTGTCAGAGATTTGGGATGCATGGCTAGGCTTAAAAAAGCCCTTGCAAATCCCTATGAAACTATGAACCTAATGTAACCACCTGATAATGGTCATATTTCACATCATCAAGGAGGAAGGCCACTGAACCAAAGACTATACTGAAAACATTTAAATGCAGACAGGAAATCCAAGTGAAACCCTAAGCATTTTGGAAAATACACCAGAAATATGTTAGTTCTCAATAGTCAGAATGATTCAAGATACCTGACAAGTATTCAGACCAACAGTGAGCTTCCTGACAGGCACCTTAATCTCCAGATTCCCAGACTGTTGGAAAACAACCCAAACATCAGTAAAACAGACATTTCTTCTATCAAATATGTCCCATTTATGTTATCAACAGCAAAGAAAACTAGCAAGGCAATTAATGCCTTTGCTGTTGAGCACAGGTGCTACTTTCTAAAGGAAGATTTGTTTGAGGAAGGTAAATTTACTAACTACTGAAGGAAGTGGAATAGGAAACAGCTATTTCAAAGTCTCCTTTCCTTCCCTAGCTTTCCCTAGCTTATTGAGCTAAAATACCCTCAGTAGCCTGCTCAAAAAAGTTTCAGTATCCACAAGAGCACCTGCATGTGTGCTAGGAATGACTGAATTCTCAACTAACTATGCTGTCTTACTGTTGTGCAACAGCATTACAGACACGTCTGTTACATTGGAATGTATCAGGTGTTCAGCAGACACTTAAATTTGAGTAAATGAAGAACGAGAGTGTATCACCATAGATAACTTAAATTTAAAATAAAACTAACAAACAATCCAAGAACTTTCTCAGGCAAAGGACAAGCGCTTTCGGCATAAAGCCTTCTTCAGATCCTAAATAAAAATCGGAGTTTTCATGAAATAAAAACACATTCTATCCAATCATTGTGAACGGGCAAGGTCACATGGTGGATACCATCATTGCATAGCAACACCAATCAAATGCCGTTAGCCTCAGCAACCTCTAGTTAATCAAATTAAAACATATATCTTGATTTCCTATAGGTGTGGAATGTGTCACTTCCTCAGCAACCTCTAGTTAATCAAATTAAAACATATATCTTGATTTCCTATAGGTGTGGAATGTGTCCCTTCAAATCAATAGAGTCGGATTTAGGCAGCCTTCTTAATTGACCTATCAAAGGAGGTTATCTCTTCATACTTAGTTGTCGTTCCTTCAAGAAAGTTTAAGTGGAACATGCCCATTAAGCCCTGATGGGAAGTCCGCTCTTAATTCCATAATCCATTTAGCTTCTTCCACTTCCATTCTGTTGACAATATCACCTTCTCATAAAGTCTGTTTAATTAAGGAAATCACCATAAATTTAAATGAATGATTTAGATGATCACATATATGATTGTAAAGACACTTAAATTTAACATCAAAATCAGCTAATAGATCCCACCATGACTACTCAGGGTTACAAGTTTTTTGAGAAAGAAATCACAGGCAAAAAAGCTCTTGATCCCAATCTACATAAACATACAGTCATGTTTTTTTACTGGTCTCAAACAAATAAAAAAGCAAAATCAAAGAAAAGTTTTCCACAGAGCTCTTTTTTTATTCTTACTCCAAGGTTAATGCAACTCAAAGAAAAGAACAATCGCTAATAAATAAAAATGAGATTAGAAGTTTGGAGATTACAAGACACCATATACTTTTGAAAAAAAATTGCTTCTATATGGAGTGAGCAACAGAATTGCTGTATTCCGAACTTAAACTCACAACCCTCGCTGCAGATGAGCTTCACAGTGACTATCTGAAAATTGCACCAGAAGTGATTTCCTTCCCAGTTTCTATCCTTATTAACCAATCCATTAAAGAACAATACATCCCAAAACAATGGAAAACCTCTCATATAATTCCGCTACACAAAGGTGGGACATCTACTGAACTCAGCAACTATAGGCCCATAGCTATTCTTCCTCATTTTGCCAAGATCCTTGAAAAATGTGTTCACACACTACTACAGTATCTACTGCATAATAACCTACTATCCCCTTCCCAACATGGGTTTAGGCCTAAACATAGCACCACTACAGCCCTCGGTAACTTCACTAATGCAATTAACCAGTTCAGAAACAATGGTCACCATGTCTCCTCTAATTTCCTGATACGTCAAAAGCTTTTGATAAGGTTTCCCACCAGACACTCAACGAACTAGCCTCCCTAAATCTAACTTCACCCTGTTATGGTTTCTTAACTATTTATCAGACCACCACCAAGCAGTCAAATGGAATAATGATCCATTGCCCCTGCCAACTGTGTCAGTTGGTTTACCCAAATGGCCCATACTTGGTCCACTGTTATTCTTCATATTCGCAAATAAATTATCCACAGCCACTCAACATGCAACATTCAATATGCTGACAATTCCTCCCTTATTTGCTTAGCACAATCTGTCTCTGCACTCCTTCAAATAACCCAAAAAGCCTTCAATGACATCAAAAGTTACCTATCTGACGCTCAACTTGTTCTCAAACCAAATAAAACTAAGCTCAAGCTCTTTACTAGTACAAAAAACACATAGCCAGCATCACCCTTTCGCCATCCTCTCTTCCAATAATACTATAATAGAATCAGTAGAGCATACTAAGCTCCTAGGAGTGACCACTGACAACAACCTGAGGTTTGACAAGCACCTAGCCATGACCATCAAAAATGTACATATCAAACTATGCTCACCCTAAGATCAAACATTTCCTAACAGACTCCACCAGACAAGCCATATCCAGAACCCACCTACTTTCCACACTTCCTTTATGCTTCACCTATACTTACAAACCTCAGCAAAACAGTTTTAAATAAATTACAGTCCTGCTACAACAAAATAGCAAGATGTGCCTCAAACCTCCCTTACAGATCACACCACTGCAATGCATTGCAGCATCTAAAATGGCTAGAATGTCCTAATATTCTGACGTATAACCAACTAACCTTTATACACTACATACTCAGCCACCCAAATAGCTGCCCCTCTTTCAAATACCTTGTTCAACCCTACTGTAACTCTAGAGCACCAAGATCCACCAACAAAGGCCTACTAACAGTTACCAAATGTAACAACGGCCTTTTCTCTAACCACATATCTAAACTTTGGAATACACTACCTCAAGCAATAATTAATTGCATCAGTGCTACTAAATTTATACATCTACTTATGGAACACCTCATCAGCAACTGGATGTGATCCTGCACAAATCCAGGCTGAATATACTATCTCTCCCTTATTGCTCTGCCAGGTCATACTATCTTATTTGATCTCTCTTCCAGCTTTCTGCCCCCTCCCTCTAATTACTAGCCTGAACTGACACCAAAAGTCCTGCATCCCCCCTTCTCACTTTCTTACATATCCTGCTCTTTACCACTGTTGAGTTTGATCTTTTTACTCCTTACATTTGGTACTACTCTGCAAGGAATATGTTTACTCCTTATGTGAAATGACTGTGTGTATTAGAGACGTTACTACTGCTATATGGTCTAAAAATGCTACTGTCTTTTATAGGCTCGAAACCTATATGGTGCAACCTTTTACTCTGCCTATGTTAAAATACTGCAGTTACTTGGAATGTTAATGTTTTCAGTATGGTTTTTACCGTTATATTTGGTTATTTCTTCTTTGGAGCTTTTCTCCCAGAGACTCCGCTGAAAATGGGTCCTTGGCCCAGACGGACCTTCCTAGTAAACAAATGTAAAATAAATGAAATGAGCAACTGCCAGACTGAACAATTACTCTTGATCAGAATGCATGGTACGCATCAGCTAACATCTGAACAAGGACATATACTAAAGTCTCCTCATATCTACAGACCTCTCAAAATGCATCACGTGCATTAAAGTCCTAACAGCTAGGTTAAAAGAGCTGTACACATTCTCAGATCTGTTCACCTCCCCCTAAAACTCTGTCAGAAGAGCAGAGCAGTGACAAAAGTTTTGCTCAGGAACCATGACAAGATTAAGTGCAATAGTTCCTGGAGTCTCTTTTTTTAAATTTCTGTGCAAGCCTTTTTATTTGAAGCAAGGTGCTGTATATGGCACATTTCACCTACTTGCCCTAGTCAGATCCTGAAACAATTCTCGTTAAGGCACATGGAATAGAGTCGAGGATCCACTGATCTTCATAACTTCTAATACTTCTAAATACCTGCCTTATGGAAACATTTTTCAGTCCTCATCCAGAAATCATGCAAATGTCTTGTCAAATGCATCGTCTTGGGCGGGCCTCCTTAGGACATAGACTGCTGGCCATCTATATCAGCAGTCACGCCCAAAGAAGAATCAACCATTTGCTTTGTCTGGCAGGGAAAGTCATCGCTTCCTCTTTCTGGGGGAACACATGGCTGAAATAGACTGCATCAACACAGATGCTGTGATGAGCTAGATGCCAGTCTGATGGCCAGGTAAGTGGACTGGTCGACAGATCTTTTTCTGCCACCATGGTGCAAGACAAAAACAGAAAATTGTACACAGACTGAAGAATCCACACAGTTGTACAGAGTACATTAACAAGAACGGACAGTACATTTGTAGGTTATTTACAAAAATAATTGAAATTATGCTATTTACAGTATATACAATTAAGACAGGCATTCAAACAATGGTCATTTGTTAAAAGTACATCTTTACAATAAGGATGTGACGACAGCGTGACCTGTAAGGACTAACAGTTACAGAAGCAAGAGCATTAGCGGACTTGAAACAGCTGTTCTTTTAGTTTCTAAATAATCCAGGTCTCTCTTACTGCCTCACTTCTACAGGCAGCCAATTGCAAACAGCTGGGTCTTGCCTAGATAAAGCTCCTACTCTTGTGGAGGTTTTAAAACCAGGTCTAATTAGGATAAAACCATCCTCTTGGATGTCTCTTAAGAGTGTAGTTAGGCTGCTCGATTTGTAATTCTTTTTTTTTGGGGGGGGGGGTAGTGTTCCATTTTTAACAGCTTATAGATTTGACAGTTAAGGACAAATGTAGTTTGTCATTTACAGGTGCAGAAGTTGGCAGTGATGAATACAGGGTTCTGCAAGACGAACAAATCAGCATATTTTGTTTACAGTAATTTGTGTTTTATATGTGCTTGAACTGGAATGTAAGGTTATAAGGAGAAGCCCATGATGAATTTTAGGGGATAAGCACATTTTAGCCAAGGCTGCAGGGGGTGAGGAAGTGAGATTCTACAGCACAGTTTTAGCTGGAGGAGTGGTTTGCTAATATTATCAGCATACGTGGCCAATGAAAAAGTAGAGTCCAAGATGATCCCTAGGTACTTGTGTTATGTTACTTGTGGTAGTGGGTAGCCATATGTACCAATAAAAATTAGATTTGGGGATTTAAGGAGTTTTTGTGAGGTTCCAAATATCATGGTGTTAGACTTTAGAAGACCAAATTTTTATTCATACAGTGGTACAAAACATTGAAGACAGATTGTAGCTTCTGTTGAAGGGTCCAGGCATTCTTACATAGCAAGTACTACTAAGGCTTCAATCTACATAAAGCACCAAGTTGACGTGAGGAAGGTCAGCAGATAGACCAATGACCAGGGAAAATAACTGTGGTATAAGGACAAATCTTTGTTGGACTCCATTGTTAACAGTACCTTCAGTTGAAAGGTAAGATCCTAGGGGTATTTGGGATGTTCTGTTATGGAGGTAACTCTGAAACCATCTTATTGTATTTGGGCCAAAACTGAATTTGCCAAGTTTGTAGTGTAGCAGATGATGGACTTACTGTTTTGGATGTTCTTTTCATATCAATGAGCAGACCCCCTTTTAGTTTTACATCATTAAGTGGTGTATATAATACTGTCATGGAACTGAAAGAATTAACAAAATACTGAAGTTTATCACAAAGATGTCCATATTTATTTACGTGATCCCACAGTTGTTTTTATAAAAATTTTCCAAGACTTTTGTTACAGGTAACAGGTGTACTACAGGTCTGTAATCTTTGTATTCCTTTGGCTTTCCTACATCTCATGGCCTGTGCTTTTACAGACTCATAGAATAGCCTGAAATATTCCTCCATGAACTAGCACACCACCAAAATCTACTTTGCTTTGTGGAATGGCAATAGTCTAGTCACCAAAGGCAAGGAGTGGGGATGTTTTGAAACCATTTCATATCCTGAAATGGCTTTATGAAAAGCCATAAATTACTTGTTTTCAGAACAGTCCTCTACTAAAGGAACATGCTCAGATTCAGAAATAAAATTACCCTTAGAATGCAAATCCCCACAACAAATTATGCTTCCCTGAGACTTTTGCTTAATATTCTCCCACTTCCACAAGACAAACGAAAGAAAGCCGATTTGCTCCAGAGCGGTGGGAGATGGGGAATTCCTGCACTAATTAAGACCTCTACAGTCCATATTGTTCCTGCCTCAGAAGACACAGCTAGGCAGCTTTCAGTCCTGTGGACCAGCCTAACCGGCGTTATTGTATCCTAGTACCCCACATGGATGCACAGTAGCAAGGCCCGCCCACTATCCAACACCTGGTGACATGTATGAATATTTAATAAATATTCACGGAATGTCATCGGTCTCATGAATATTCATCAGGTATTCAGTTCGTCAATGCAGACTAACTTTAGGTAAGTTAAACTTGGCATCTGTGCTGTCTATTTTCATTCTTCCTACCAAGCTACATACTCAAATAATTTCTTACACTATGAGAGTAACCACCCCTTTTATCAGAAAAAGGAGGTTAAGGGCCAGTTAGTGAGGGCGGCCAGAATGGTCATCCTCAATAATGATATTTTGCTGGAATGTGAACACTTGAGAAAGATGTTTTCAGCTAGGTCCTACCCTGTTGATCTTTTAACCACTATCATTGAAGAGGTGGTTACTAAGAGGTGGTCTGGTTGGTTTAAACCCCTGTTAAATGGAGAATTAACCACTCCTGACACCATTCATGTAGTTTCTCTTCATGAGATGGCTATAACTACTACTGATACTAACATGGATTATACATTAAAATTTAGCACACCTTATTCCTTAGATGCTGGACGTCTAAGGAATATACTTATTAAGAATTGGGCCTTATTGACAGAAGATGCTTCAGTCATAAAGAAGTTGACTGATGGCCCTAGTATGATACTTGGACATGGCCTCAATCTTAAGAATTTATTAGAGAATCCTAATGTGAATTATTGTGCTAGATTTGGTATGTTTAAATGTGGGTGCTGTAGGAGTTGCCATTTCATAAAGGTGTCAAATAGGTTCTGTATTTCTGACACTATTATTTGAAAGGCAGATTTAATTGTGAAAGTGTTGGCGTTGTTTACATTGCCTTATGCCAATGCTGTGCTGCTTTTTATACTGGAAAGACTGAGAGACACATCAAGGAGAGAATTTATGAACATCAATACAGCATAGGCAAGCGTAATGACAACAATGCCCTGGCCAGGCATGTCATGGAATATGAGGATCATTCCTTTGAATATATGGTTATTGAGCAAGTAACAAAAAAATAAAAGGGGTGGTCCATGGCAATTAATTTTAGAAAGTAGACAATTATATTGGCAGCTTAAATTAAATGCCTCTGTTTTTCAAGGCCTCAATGAGCATTGCTCCTTGAAATGCATTTTAAGATTAAAAGCACTTCAAAGGTGAATAGTTCTTTTCAGTTTTTTGTTTGGGAGGTATTATAATGAATTTATAATGTTTGCACATGTTATTTTAATATTGGTTTTAAAATGAAATTATTTATAGTAGCTTTGTATAAACAGTGTATTTTACACTTATTTTTTATGAGTAATTTGACTGCTTATGATGTCATTTACTGCTGATGTCACTTCCTGTTGAAATATTTTAAATGGAATGGTTTATTTGTACTTTGTATCTGAAGAAGTTGGATTATTTGTTCAATGAAAGCACTTACATACATTTTTGGGAGATTACCACTGGCTTTGTTTGTTTTTCATCAGTTTATTGTTTTTGTTTCTTTAGATCTAAGAAAAAAAAAAATATTTTCATGAAAGCTTTATATAACCTAAAAAGTTGACAAAAAAAAGACTAATTTCCCGCATGAAAATTGGAAATTGCAGCTATCTGAAGTTTAATGGCAGAAACACTAACTCCTTTTTTGAAAAGATTACTGAGGAAAAGAAGGATGGCTGAAGTAGGTGCTGAAAAAGGGTCAATGTTCTCTTTAGAGGCCCATATAAAGAATCTTTTCCACTTACTTTTGTAAACTTTCTTAATAGAAACCTTCTGGGAAACCAAGATAATGTTGCAGACTGGGGAAGTAAGCCTGGACCATCTTACTATCACTGGAATTGGAGAAACCATGCGGTCAGTTTGAAGGTGTGGAGACTGGGATGATGGGATTCTGATGGGTGAGACAGGAGGATCTGAGTGGGCTTCGGTATCCATGGAGGATACACAAGGTGAGACCAAAGAAAGGGGAGCCATACCTATCGAGGCCAAAAGGGGTTAATGAGGATGACTAAGCTCTTCAGCCTGCTTGCTTTCTGTAGAGACCCGGGGACCAATCATGAACTACAGCATCCCTTGGGACTCTCCCTGAGGGGGGGATCAGTGAAAATTACTTGCTGCATTTGTTGAGGGGAAATGCAAAAAGGTCACAGCAAGGCTGGCTCCAATGGCTGAAAATTCTGTTCCCTACTGACTAATTGTGGGACCACTCATGAGGAGTCAGAATGGACCTGCTGAGTCTGTATGCTAGTACGTTGGTTTTCCCCAATATGTGTGTTGCAAGTAGAAAGCAGTCCAAATATATCAACCATTCCAAGAGCCTCATGGCCTCCCTGCTTAGCAGGTAGGAATGGGTTCCTCCTTGTTTGCTGAGGTACCAGACTACTGACATGTTTGTCCATAAGAATAGCAATAGTCACTCCGAGGGAGAACATCCTAGAAAGCTTGCAATGTTAAGTAGGACTGCTCTCATCTCGAGGACATTGATAAGCAGATTGGTCTCTGAGGGGGACCACGTGTCTTGGACCATCTTTTCCCTTGAAATGCTCCACCCCAATCAGGAAGAGTCCATGGTCACAGTGGCTATGGGGGGGGGGGGGTGAATGGTCGGCTCAAAAAAGGTCTTCTGATAGTACCACCATCGGAGATGTCATTTGCAGACTGGTGTGAGTTTTATGGGAACAGAAAGAGGCTGTAAAGAATAGACCACTGTACCACCAAGGTCCACTGGAGAATTCACATGCAGAACCCTGCTAGAAGGATTAGAATAGTAGCAGCTGACACTGATCCAACAGTTTGTAACACCAATGTCGCAGGGAGGGCGGGAGGGATAGCAGGGCCTGCACCTAATTTCTTAGGGATCTGATTAGATAAGGAGGTAGTAAAGCTACTTGGTGTAAGGTATTCAGTTGAGCTCCTATAAACTCTACATTCTGTGCAGGAGACCGTTTGGATTTTGCTAGATTTATTGTAATTCCTATGGATTTGGAGATATGAAGCAAAATAATACCTGGCTTGTATCAGTTGATGCCTGGTTGGAGCAGTGAGGAGCCAATCATCTAGACAGGGGAAACACCTGGAATCCTTTGAGACTCAGGTGAGCTGCTACCACTGCTATGCATTTGGTAAACACCCGGGGAGCTGCTGCGAGCCCAAAGGGCAGTGCTCTGAATTGGTAGTGATTGGCTCCCAGCCAAAAGTGCAGGCGTCTCCTAGAGAACATGTCTATTTTGATGTGATAGTACATGTCCTGGAGATCTACAGAGCACATTCAATCATCCTTGAACAGAAGAGACAGCATGAACTTTGACTTCTTTACATAATGATTCAGACTAAAACAGGATGAAAAGAGGCGCTTGACCGTTGTAGTAAAATCCAAACCAGTTTATTTAGCGCTTTCATCCTTAATGAAAGGACATCTTCAAAATACATAAAAACATGCAACCCTGTCTTATATAACCCAGCAATACTGATTAGCATTTAGTTAACTGAATAAACAAATGAACAATTACGCAATTGCTCCTTAAAGGAACATGGCACAAATATGCTAATACTCTTCACAGGTATTTATATATTTGTATACTCAACACATCCACTGACATTGTAAAGAAAGACTTGAACAATGCACTTTCTGTACATATCCAAAAGTTTACTGATCATTCTCTTAAATTGATCATTAGTGATCAAGTGGAAGAGGGGGCAGAGAGGTGGACCTACAGACGATTACCTTGAGTATAAGGAGTTACAGTGGCAGCTTTAAACAAATACCACTATTCATCCTGGCCTAAATGAAGATATTTCAATTAGTTCTGTTTTAAGATTAAATGCAGCTTTAGTTTTATGAATTTTATGTGTCTTAGGCAATGGATGTGTTTGGTCAGAACCTCTTGGATGACTTTTCTGAAGCAGCATTTGCACTTTTTGAGCTGCGTACTCCCTCTGACTGGGTGGAACATCAGGAAGTGTCCTCCTTTGCCCTGGAAAACTTTCACTGAGGAGTAGAAAACTTGACTCCGATAGCAGACAGGGTCTTTCCTTCCTGCTCAATGCAGGTAAGCGTCTCTTTGACTGATGGCCTGAATAAAGAGGAGCCATCAAATGGGGCATTCACAAAAGACATCTTAAAGGGTTCCATGAAATTGCAAAACCTCATTCCAGGTATGTCACCTAATGACTATGCCTCAGTCAGCTGCTCAAAAGGTGCCTTCTGTTGTGTGTGAAATTAGCCTCATTGAAGAACTGGTGACAGAAGAAAGAGGGTTCAGTTGGGGAGTAACTTTTTGGAAGTCCTCTGCCAACATGGACTCAGTGAGAGAATCTGAAAGCTCTTTAATCAAATCTCTCAGCAAACAGGTAAAATGTGCCCGGTAGTTTAACGACCTCAGTGCGAAAGTATCTTAGGCGTAAATGCACTTTCTGAATCTGTCCATCTCTCTTGACTCCCTGTTTGGTCACTGAACAGTGGAGCTTTGTTCTGCTAGCTCCCTTCTTCATAGCCGCTTCCACGACCATGGTATCAATGGGAATGCTCTTACTCCAATGAAAATGATTAGGAGGAGGAGAGAAATTTATCTGGATGCTTGGGGACAGGCTCAACAGTGTCCGGTTCCTTCCAAGCCCAGTGGGAGGCTAGGTCAATAAGCTCATCCACTGGGGGGGAGGGGGGTCACCCAAGACATAGATGAGCCAGCCCCAAAAGCCTCCAGGAACACCAGATCCTCAGGAGAGGGACTTTGGGAAGACCAGCCACCTCACTGCCTAACATTTCCATGATGGCCCCAAAGGAAACATCAGGTGGCAGTCTGGCAGATCCTTCACCCTCAAAGTTGGTGTCCTCCATGAATGAGTCCAAGGGGGACTCCACATGACCCTCCTCTTGCATGTCCTTCTCCAAGCTACCTCCTTCATGGGGTGCTCTGGGGAGGTGTTGGAAGAAGTGGGGAATCCCTGTGGGGAATTGTGTGTGGAGGCTTCCTGGGACTGGCTGACTTGCAGGAGCAGAGATGATGGGCTCAGTGCTCTGCGCAGATGAGGAGTCCAAGATTAGACAAGATGTCTCTCTATGAAGACAGAAAGCCTTTTCTACCACACTGAAGTCAGATGGACCAGGGGAAACCTCCCCCTGCACCCACAGAGTTAAAGCAGCAGAGGAAGGGAAGTTAGGGCCGGTCCCAGATCTGTATTGACTGGACAGAATCAGACCAGAGCTGTCCAGGGCTGAGGCCCCCGGGGGGGGGGGTGGATCCGATAAGATAGGAGCAGACCCCCTCTCCCCAGAGCCAGTGCAAGCCTCTCAGATACAAGACCTGCTCTGATCCAAAGACAATGGAACAGGGCAGATCAGGCATGTGGTCAGAGCCAAGTCCCACAGACATACAGGATCCAGGTACTTTGAAGCAAAGGGTCGGATTGGAGAAGGAGAAAATCTCTTTTTGGTTGCTGATCTCATGGATCCAGTAAGGGACATAGCTGGTATGATCCCACACATCTGTATCTGGGCCCTAATGAATCTCCGCATCATCCTGTCCATGTCTGCTTCTGAATAACTCCTAGAAGACTTCAGCAAGGCAGATGAAGGTGGTCTGGAATGCTTTGATGGAGTCTGGAATATCTGGGCTGGTAGAATTGGCGACACTGATTTTAGAATTATGTCAGGAGTGCGGCCTCTGGTTTTGGATCTGAGGTCCTAGAATCTGAGACCGAGGCAGACAGTACTGGAGAATTAGTGGCAGGAGCCAAGCCAGTTGGATCCAAGGAAGTTATAGGGATCCATGTTAGGCCCAATAAATATTGGATCCGAAGGGGTGGGATCCAAAGCACTAGAAGTCTTAGCAGGTAGATCTGAGGAAGATGAGTATGACTGAGACATAAGATGCTAATTTCTTGGCTCTGAGACTGTGAAAGACTGTTTTGAGGGGGTTTGACCCCCATTGCAGGTAAAAGTCCTTTTAAAATAAGCATATTTCAGTGGTCCAAGATGGCTCTCGGACTGAAAGTAGCACAAACAGAGCAAGAAGTGTCCAAATGGACTGCTCCCAAGCAATATACGCACTTCTTATGAGCATCAGAATTGTAGATCTTATGCCCACAAGAAGTGCACATTTTAAATCCAGTCGTCCTCTCTGGCTTGTCCGACATACTGGTATTTAACAACTATCAGCTTAACAGTATTATAAAAGTAAAATACTGGTGTGTTTCAAACTTTGCAAAGTGAACTTTTCAACAGAAAAAACAACATGCTATTAAACTTCAAACTATTTAAGCTATTTAAACTATTTAAATAACTGCCACACTGAAATGCACAGGGGATATAGAAATGGTTTAAAAAGGGGGGGCCCAATGCCAGCAAAAAAGCTGAAAGAGGAGCAAAAAACACTAAACGAGAAAATATCACTCTCAAAAAAGGATATGCAATTTGCAAAATTATTTCGATAAAGAAACTCTTACTGAAGAGCTTGGCTCGTCAGTCTTGTAGCTATGGCAGCAAATGAGATCTGTGGGTTTGGGGATGGACTGGAACATTGCAGGTGAGGGAGGAGCATGAGATTTGAATCTGAAATCTTGTAGAATGAGGCCAAATTACAGAGGATCAGATCCTAGACCCATATGTGAGGAAGAATGAAAAGGACATCATCAGATCAAACATATTCTAAGTATATAGGACTAAAATTTAATGTTTGCCTTTGATTCCAGACCTCTGCCTCTTGTTATATTTGGCTTTGTCCGTGATTCTTGTGTCAAGATGTTGACCACTATAATTTATTAGAGACGGACTGAAAGGACTTTTTTAAAGTTCAGAGAACTGGGGTGAGTGAGAAATAAAACAGAGGTGATCAGACATCTCAACCTCTTAATGCAAGAAATCTGGACAGAGACAAAAATATAATGCGAGAGAAAGGCTCCCCCCAAAAAAATATTGACAGATTTTAAATATTGCTCTTATAAAACTTACAAAGTTTCTTGAATAAACAGGTTTGGCATTATCATGCATTTTCTGGACACATGAAGCCTAAAACTCAAATTACTTATTTAGTGACTTCAATCATCAGTGATTTGCTAAAAAAAAAAACACCAAAAATTTATGAGGGCTGGACCAAAAAACATGAGGCACAAAATCTGGGCATTCCGCAAAAACTAGGACAGTTGAGAAGTATGTAGGTGACTGATGACTTTTTTGTGCTGATGTAGAGTCTGGATCCTGTGTTTTTCAACCAATTAATATTCAGTGTTATTTCAGACAAAGTACATATCCATCAACCTCTTAGCACAAGAGATCTACACAAAGCCTAAAGTAATAATTGGGGGGGGGGGGGGGTAAAGAAACCAAAAACAGTGACATATTTTTAAAAAGTGCTCTTCTGGAGGATGTGAAGTCGGAGACTTAAATATCAGTCAATCATGACATGAATGATGTCACTGGCAAATCTACATATCAGTCATCATCTGCATATGGCATCACAGCCATTTGGCATGTCAATCACACAGACCATGCTCACTTCTTCACAGTCTGACCATGTGGGTTACTAGGATACAAAAACGCCACCTAACCTCCCCACCTCCAGTTTGCCCACAGACAAGGGTTGCCTTTTTAGGGAGAGAAGTTGATCATGCTTCCACACACACCCGTTTCCCCAGCTCAATTTAGTGCAAGTCAAGTTAGTACGGCCTCTGCAAGTGGAGGATATCCCCATCCACTGCTGGGTGGTGCACATGCCATTGGCCAAACACTGCCTCTTTCGCTCCTCGGGATGAGTGAGCTGACATGGGCTGCACAAGTTCATCCTACTGCACCCAGTGCTTTGACACCCATACTGTACTCTGGGCTTCATCTCTCTACACCACAGGGCTGGGACAATTTTTCTGAGACTTGTAGGAGATTTTACTATGTGCCATAAGAGTCCAGTCTGTTCTGCACTTTGTTTCTATATACTTGAGGTACTTGCACACTATTTCCAAAGGTTGTTTGTTACATAATTGTACCTCTTATCCCAAGGAGGAAGGAATGCTAGAGTTCACATTTTTGAGAACGTAATCCAGCATCATATTCCTTGTGCAAACTATGTACATGCCATCTAGTCCAGTCCTATTTCACATAATTCCCACTTCCAAAGTCTGGACTGATACGATTTATTGTCTCTTAGTGAATACTTTTCACTGCCACACCTAGGAGGGGTACAACGTATAATGCTTCCATTGCTGCAAATAGATTAGGCTACTCTACAATGACTGTTTTGTCCCACAAAGCCTTTCCTTATTAACTTTAATAGCATGTTGGCAATTAACACAGAATACTTAATCTTACACCACCAAAAAAAGCAAGTCAAAACTGCAGTAAAATGTAATCATCACAAAAAGCATCTTTACCAAAAACGTTTCACACACATGCTTGTGCATACTTTCATATATACATACATTCACACACAGACGCACACACACACGCCTCCAACAGTACAAACTCCAGCTCAAATATTTCACCAGAATGAAAAAAATACGTTAGTGCTACAAGTGACAGAACCCTTCCCAGTAAATCCCCTGATAATACATGTTGTCCAATGTTGCCAAACCACAGAAAATAAAGAAACCCAAAATCCAAAATGTCCATTCCACATAATATTCATTTCCTAATACCAGTCCATCAGCACATTTATTTAATATGCTATGGAAATTTGTCACTGAGGATCAAGACTATGTGCTACTAGACATAAACCCTGCAGCAGTCATGGTTTGATTCCCAGAGGCTCAATTTGTTTGTGTGACTCAGAAACAAGTCACTTAACCTGAAACTGCTGCTAGGTTGCCCCTGAAAAGGAACTCTGAGTCCATTGGGCTTTCCCAGTTAATAAATATTTATTATGTTACACACACTAACACTACCACAAAACCTTCTTCCCCAAGTACCTACTACTAACTGAACAGCATACCACAACCAGAAAACAAACGAATCAGACCAAAATATTTCCACAATATTTAGTTTCCTAATATTTTTTCCTAATCATATTTAAATACCACTTTCATTATTTACTTCCCACAGATCTGTTTATCAAAACTCCTTCATTTATATGGCAAACTGAAATGTAAGAATGCATTTTGGTAAACTGTGCCTAATGCTTCTTTCTTATGCACAATGATTTGAGAACTCAAAAGCAACCCCCCCCCCCCCCCCGCCAACAGCATCTTCAACATCTAGCCAACATTACTTTACCAAATATCATGCGTGCAAGAAGTTACAACAAACACTGCCACGGAAAACAGCTTCTGTGGCAGCTTTTGCAATCTGGTACCACTGAAGATGTAAATCAGATCAAGAAGTAAAATGCCTCACAAAAGTTAAAAAACAAAACACTACAGGAATACAGATGTGGTAACAGGCAGAAAAAGAAATCAGCACAATTACAGTCACAGCTGATATGCTTCTGTGGGTCTAAATATAGCAATATTCCTACTTCATCCTAATAGTGGATTGCACCCCCCCGGTCTGGGCGGTTACACCTGCAAGGCTACAGTATGCCTCTGTCCCCTGCCCCCCTAACAAGTGTGCTGCACTATAGCGTGAACTCCCACCCTTCACATTCAGGATTAATCTGACACATGTAATGCTGCTAAATACGTTTTTTTGCTGGGGCATTGGGATAAGCAGAGGCTGTCGCAGAATTTTGCCCTAAATCCACCTTCAAATAATGTATTTGGGAATGTTTTCTTCTGCATTCTGTTTTCCCAACAGTATAGATCAGTGTATTAAGGACAATGAATAAAAGACCAGGAAACACACCTTATCTTCAGAGCCATGGTTACTGTGCAGTTACTGAGGCAGGGTACATTTGTGACAGAACACGGAGACCGGCACTGTGTGAAGCTCAAGTGCAGAGATCATCAGCACAGTACATGCTGAAAAATAATGCCAAATAATCAAGCAAGAGTAAACTGCAGGTGCCCTGCCCACATTATGATTTTCATTAACATCTTTCAAGGCAAAAACAAATAATCTGGAAGTAAGAAACAAAATAATTCCAGAACAATTGCAACTTATTGGTTATTCGGACATTTACTGTGTAAAACCACAGACTCCAGTTTAGCCACAACTTCAGACTTGCATATAAACCTACCATACACCGAAAATTAGTAGTAAAAACTGATACATGAGGTCCATGGATGTAATACCCCATATTACACCTATATCCTACAAGAACAGCAACCAGACAAATGCTTTCTATGCAGTCTGGGCAAATGACCTAAAGTAACTGCCAACGAAACTAATAGACATTAGCTATTTCAAATCATTAAAATTAAACATTTTTGGAGCATCTGCTTGGTAATGGACAAAAATATGTAACATAATATCTGGTCATAACACTGTAGCTTATTACTCTATTTTAAATAAAAAAAAACATTTTGGTGTATGATTACTATTTCTTGCATTATCCCACATATAGCTGTAAAAATGATTTTCTTGCGACTGTGACCTATGTAAAACTCTTGGAAGCATTTGTTCCCTAGATCTATTCTAAAACAAGCCATGCTACAATAAACCTGGCCAACAGATACAAAGAAAATGGAATACAGCACTAGACCATCAACTGTACACCTATCAATAGGTGGTGCTGTGAAACAAAGACCCCAGGCTGCTTACAAGTTACTGCAGCCACTCAGCAAGTCTACACTGAAGTTTAGAGCCCTAATATAGAAATAACACAGCATAAGGCCTACAAGTCTTAGAGATGTAGCACCTCTAATGACAATTTTGAGGAAAAGTGCTTCTAAAATGTTGCCACTGCTGGCAAATCCTATTATGATTCTGTGGCCTTAGTCATAATGCTTTGCAGTTACAATATGAACTGGATTTTTAAAAGTTTCTGCCAGAAATTATCTTCAGGGCTACAGAGACCCTTCCCACCCTGAAGACCAACAGAATTGTAAAATTCCTTTAATAAAGTTGAAGATGCCACCTCAGATTTGTTTTGGCACCAAAATAGAAAAAAAAGTGGTTTCATACAGACCTGAGATTACAGCTTCAGTTCACTAATTCAGACTAAACCTCGTAGATATCACGATTGGTCTGAATTTAGCATGTGGTGTGCACCTCTTGAAATCCAGTTAAAGATGTGATACTTTGGCTGTCGGAAGGTTCATGCTGACTGTCACTTCTTACAACCTCACTCAGTCTCCCTATAAAAGGAAATGCCAAGTTGTAATCAAGTTACACCCTTAAAAATCACCTCATTCTTCTGTAAACCATAAATCCAGAAACTGGAGTACAGCCAAGTTGGTCAATATTATTAAGCCATAACCATTTTTTTCACAGAATTATGTAACAAGGAAGTGGATTTGAATATATCACATTTCTAAATGAAACTCACCATTCCTTTTATATTGAGATACGTTAACGTCTCATATATATATAAAACGACAGT
Source organism: Protopterus annectens (assembly GCF_019279795.1). Classification (NCBI taxonomy): domain Eukaryota; kingdom Metazoa; phylum Chordata; order Ceratodontiformes; family Protopteridae; genus Protopterus; species Protopterus annectens. Next base: position 805,161,098 of record NC_056750.1, on the reverse strand, counting down.
CTAAGCAACTTAATTCTCAATGGAATACTATGTCAGTATTTTAGTTTTGCAAATAAAATGAATAACAGAAAATAAAATAAAACACTGCCACTAAGTCACAGGTAGTACAGCACACGAAATCCAAAGATGTGACTTGAGCAAGCAAGTTCCAAACAAAGTACGTGTAGCTCCATCATGGAGCTTAATGACAAGTGTTATGATTCAGACAATGTAGGGTTAAGCATGTAAAAAACAAAGAATGAATCATCTGGTACAAATATGTAGCATCACTGTTGAAACAGTCCGTCACTGTGCAGAAACCTAATAGCAATGGTTCAGTACAGATGCAAATGGCAGTCACAACAAGATGAACACCAATAATGCAACTCAGCACTCCCAAGCCACCTCAAACAATGTTTGCTGCATAATTAACTTCTCTTCTAAAAGGGAACACCACCGTCTTACTCTTGCAATAGCCAAATGACTGCCAATACCACAAAGAGTTTCTCTCTTTCTGGGTATACAGTTACACAAACTATTATAGGAAGACAGCTTCCCCTTCTTCATGCAAAGAATTCCAGTAAGAGCTCTGACTCTTGGACCCTACCCTACTAGAGATGCTCCACATCCATAAGTCTAACTCTTCAAGTACTACCTGCTCAAAAGGCCTGAATCTAATATGAGACATCAACAAAACCTGCTGGAGAGACAGGTTTGTCTCCCAGAGGCAGCCCCGTCTCTGGAACAGACTTCCCATACATGTCAAACAGAGCACCTCGCTGACCCTTGATGAGTGGATGGGAAACCACAAATTTGACCCAGGGGTTCCACCTGTGTCCCTCACTGACAGGGGCAACAGGTGCTGACTGAGGTTTCCTTTTGGGGATAAACCTTTGGTTAGGCTTGGAAAGGCCCCAGGGCCATTAGCCTAGCAACCCCCTATGACTCCTTATAATCCAAGTCCCTTTTGCAAACTACACCCAGAGCCAGATCATGGTCAATTGGAGCCCTAGGCAGGGTAATGGAGCAGGTTCACCCCCACCAGCAGCCATTCCAGTGTCTGATTGTTTGTCTTCAATTACCATAAACACTGTTCAAATCTGCCAGTGTGCATACTATTTACTTCCTTCATTTTACAGTGATTGCAGAGATTTAATTTAAACATTTGATTTCAAATTTTATAGCACAAATACCAATATCCGCCTACTAAACAAAACAAAACAGTTTCATGTTGAAAACAGACTTAAATGAACAACAGTAAACTTATCTTCCCTTGAAAGTCACATTCATTGAACATGCATCGGGCCAGCAGCAGATTACGTGTACATTTACAACCACAGGCATCCCCCAAACCCAACAATTACTGCATCACTCTCAGGCGAGTGTGTCAAAAAAATTAACAACAATAAACAGAGTCACAGATTTAAGTTTTGTTTGTCCCAAATATACAGTAGCCAAAGTATTCCATCTTAATTCACCCAAACACTATTTATTTATCCTTTGTTGACTCAGTTAGTCCCACTAGTAGCCCCTTTTCAGGGGAGACCTGAGGTACCACTTAAACTACTAGGAGAAATTTGGTGAAGCCACCAAGGAACTTCCCTTACTTTCTGGAACTTCAGTAATGTCTCATCATCTGAAGTACGAAACAATCAAGACTGCAGACCCTAGCCTTTAGGGTGCACTGCAGTGTCAGTAGACCATCTATCTGATGTGGGAACAGAAGCCCCAGCTTTCTGTACCAAAGGCAAGTGCCACTGAGAGTAGTCCTGCAAAACCAGATTAAGGATGGTTTAAAATGACCAGATGATAAGAGCATAAGGTATGTTCTTCCCTAGAGATCCCTCAGTCCCAGCAGCAGTTTTAGCCACTTTGTTGACTGTGTATACCAATTATTGTTATGGAGAAGTAAATTCCATGTACTTTATCAATAGCTTTGGACAAACTACAGGAGATTATATAATGATCACTAGCATGACATTACACAATCCAGCCACGTGTAACACAATTTAAACAGAAGAGTATTCATGACAGTATAAGAAATATTAACTGCCTGATAACATATAAGTCAATATGCAGTTCTGCAGAAGTATAAAGGTTATCTGAATAATTCACCATTAAACAGAACCATTACTAATATAGAAGTCAATGCCTGAAAACAACTTTGCACTTCAGTACTTCAAGCACAAATGCAGTGTCTGCTGCCCTTGAAGTATCAACTGCCTATGTTGCATTAAGAAAATGGCATGCTAATGATAATGCTATAACATTTCCTGAACTAGATCACATATGCAATAGGAAATGGCTAGCAAACAACAAAAACAGGTTCATGGTTACTAGGCATGCAGTCCTAGGGACCATTAAGGAGCCTAGCCTAAATTTCCAATTGCTCCAAAGCACTGTCTGGTTAACTGACTTGCTCAGTGTCACAGTAGGTAAATGACGATGGAACGATTCAAACTCTGCGCCCTTGGCACAGAAAGCAGCTCATTAACAAGTCAGAGCTTTAGTTCTCTGTGCAAAAGGCAGAAGTTGTTCTCTAAATGCTAAATCGTTTACAATCCGATCTTGTAGAGAAGACTATCACAGTAATATGCAACACTGACTTCATAATGGATGCTGAAGATTACATAGATGTGATCATCACTCCAAATAACGCAGACTACAGGACCTGACAAATGTCAACCCCTTTGTAAAGAAGGTACTGCAAAAAAATATATTACTAAACGACAACATGCTTAGACTACTAAAATGCACCATGTTTGGAGTACATTACATAATTCAGGAAAATTAATTAATTCACTCTTTAGTGCAAGGGATATAGCGAAACAGAGACAGTATAAATGGTGCAACAGCTTTTGTTCAGCAATGTACAAGTCATACACACTACTTTTTGAGGGGGAACATATATGCTTGCAGGACACCTACAACTCATTTTCGTTCACCCTATGTCTTCTCCATCATCAGGAACAGCTACCTCATGAAGACTTTCAAGATGGCTGCACATTGATCAACAGCTTGGCTTCAGCAGCTATTCCAGTGTGAAAACATGAACTGAGGACCAACAGCCAATGATACTGTTAGCTTGAGTAAAATTCAGTTACTCATTACTCAGAAAAAAGAAAGAAACTAAGAAAGCCTGAAAGAAAATCAACTAGAAAAGCTGGAGAGAAAACACTGACAGGGAAGAATCTTGCAGCTGTTCAGCAAAAAGCAGTGCAAGCTCCAGCTTTGGTGCAAGACATGACTTCCAAGTAACCTAGAGGATAAAATAAGTCAAACACACTCAGAGCTGATTAAAATAAACAAAACACTTTAGGAGTTTACCAACTCAAATAACAAAAGGCTGGAACAAAAAACAGATATTCATATCAGCTGATAAAATTCCAAAAATCAGAGGTTGAAATGAAGAAAAGGCAGGCTAAGTATGAGACTTCTCAAGCAGAGATACTTCAAATAAATGGCAGAATTAGAGAACAGAGCACATAGGGAAAATCTGAGATTTTCTGCTGTAACACAGGAATTAGAAGGAACAGACTGTATTAATTTTATGAAGGCACAAATAAGCAACTGGACTAGTATTCCACAAAAAAACTCAAAGGGCACACAGACATTTGGTCTTTATAAATGTGCAAAAGCAACCTTTAAAGCAGGAAAGCTGCAGCACCAAGAAAACATCAGTTTGGGACAAGAATGTGATATAAAATAAACTGAGCAAGAGGGAGTGCATAAATATTTAGGAACTGATGAAGAATCAACAATAAAACATGACCAAATGCAAGTGAATCTTAGTACGGAATATTTTATAAAACTAAAATTAATATTGACATCTAGGAACAAAGTCCTAGTTATAAACCAATTTGCTCTTCCTGTCCTAACTTAACAGTTTTGGAATGATTGGTTGTTCCCAAAAGGTACTGGATTGGTTGGACAGGAAAACATGAATGTTCCGTGCTTTATGAAATGATTTATAAAAATCAGTGGTTCTCCCGGTCGATTCTCGGTTGGAATGCAGGGAGTGCCTTCTGTGTGGAGTCTGCATGTCCTCCCCGCGGTTGGGTGGGCGTTAGAAAGACATGCGTAATTTGGCTTGCCTTCATTGAAGGTTGAACGTCGAGCTGGCGCCTCGGCGTTCGTGAAAATCTACTGCCAATCATTAGCGGACCGGAGTTCCACTGTGGCGATCCCTAACCGGGAAAAGCCGGAAGACAAACAAGTGTATACCAAGACTATATATTTCCTGTTCTGAAGGAAGTATGGGCCTCCTTGAAATTGATTACACGTATAGATCTGCAATCACAGGACTGCATACATATCTGCTGACCTCACAAGACCCAAATGAAGTGAAAGTTTTAAAACATGAGGAGAATACATCTAAGATGACTTCCCTACTTAGTTTAGCAGAAGCATATCCGTGTCAAGTTGGAACAGAAATCAAACCAGAAGTAGATAAAAATCAGGCAACTAAATGTCCCAAAAAATGAAAGAATATAAGGTGAAGGATCAGCTGAGAAGGCAAGAAATGTGAAAAATACATAAATATAGTTGCAAGTACGGAAAACTCTTGGAACAAACAATAAGGATCAAATGCAGGAATGGTTAAGGAGAGGTGATTTTAAACCAAAAGATAAAAGGTTAATATTGACGGCCTACATGTATGTAGTCCACAAAGTCCACTGAACATGTGGAAGAAAAACACAAATGTAGATTGTGTAAAGCAGAACTGGAAACAGTTGCTAGTTGTGATAGACTAATCGCATAAGGACTGTATACTGAAAGGCATAATAATGTGGCAAGACTGTTCCACTGGGGATTGTGCAAACATGATAATACGGACGTAGCTGAAAAACACTGGAAACATGAGCCACAAAGCATTATAGAAAATGAAGTTTATATTACATGGGATTACCCATTACTAACAGTTCAAAAAATAGATGCGAGAAAACCAGATACAGTAGTCCATGAAAAGACAAAAGTAGCATTGATTACTGAAATTGCAACACTCCGTGACTACAGTGTCTAATGTACGGACAGACACAAAGTCATAAAATACCAGGATTTGCTGGCAAAAATAAGAGCTGTGTGGAAGAATACCCAGACAGTTCCAGTAGTAGGGGCAACAGGTCTTATAAAAAAGAATTTACAATCATACTTACATATATTACCGATACATGTAACTCCATATGAATTGCAGAAGGAATCATTACTGGGCACATTGCAGGTGCTATTCAGGCCAATATCAAAAACTGAAACAATACTAATTTCATGAACTTTAATTATACTTTGACTTAGGAATGGGGTCCATTCCCATCATGGTATTAGAAACTCAAAAGACTTTGAGAAATAAAAAAAAAAAAGGTAATGAATTATGCCCCCGCCAGCCTTAACAATATCCTATACTTGCCTTCTCTTCCCAGGATACTTGTCTTCTCTTCCCAGGTACCATAAATACTGTTCAAACCTGCCACTGTACATAACATTTTCTTCTTTACTTTTGCAATTAAAAGATATTCGGATTTAATTTAAAAGTTTTTATTTCAGATTTTACAGAAGAAAAAAAACAACCATTTTCTAAACAAAGCAATCTCACAATGAAAATGGACTTAGCATGAGAAACTGTAAAACTTCCCTTCCCTTAAAGCTTGTATTTTTATTTATTTAACATTTGTTGACCAGTAAAGTCTGACTATGCCAGACCCTATTTTCAGAAGAGGCCCAGGGAGAAACACTCCAGGTGGATGTCTTTGGGAGGAAACCTACGCAAATGCAGGGAGGACATGCAGACTCTGCAGCACCCCAGCCAAAAATCGAACTGGAGAACCTTTTGTTGTGAGGCAACAATGTTAGCCGCTGCACCACTGCACCGCCATTTAATTAACATGCATCTGGCATACCATTAAACATGCTGAGTGTGATGCCTCACCACGTCTGGGCCAGTAATCAAGGAGCCTCAATCCTCACCAGTGGGGACATTCACTGGGAGGATAACAGGTACACACACAGCATTTCCAGATGCCGCTTTCTACATAAAGTGCAATTCCCCTTAAGAGCACAAAGAGACCACAGTCAGTCCTCTTTCCCAGATCCCCAATAAGACTCCCTACTGTCACAGCTATAAGGTGGAGATCTCAGCTGAGTGTCCAAGCAAAGGCCTCCAGCACCACCCTCTGTCCAAAAGTTCTTCATGTCCCTGCCTAAGTAGCTGATACACACACACTCTTGAGATTTGATTTACACACACACACACACACACACACACACACACACACACACACACACACACACACACACACACACACACACACACACAAACACACACACACCTGAGAAAGGCTGGCACAGGTTTACTAGCTATGCCCCCTTCTGCCCAGACTATAAGGTACTGCCACCAGACCAAGGATACCAAATATACTGAGTGAAATTAATATTAATACAAATGCTAGTCTGACCAAGAGCAAGGCTATTAGGAATGGCCCACACAGTGTCACCAAATAAATATGCAAGTACTCTCAAAACTTAAATATATCTACAAAGATTAGCCACAATGTAAGGTTTAAGATCAATAAATTACATAGGGATGAGATGGATTATGAGAAGGGAACAGCTTATCCTAAGCCTAAAGAGCCTTCTAATAATCAGACTTTCAGTGGTGACACAGCTACTGCCAACAATATAGTAAATGACACAGTAAACCTTGAAACAGATGACTTACAGAATACAACAATGATTTTTTTTAGGAATGGAACACTTTCCAGCGCTGGGCCGGTAACAAGAGACTAGCACAGAAGGACTGAAGGCTTGCCCCTCCATCACCACAGGCTTTGGTCACCCACAAAGGGTGGGCACGAAAAAGAACAGAGTAAACACAGGGAGGAGGTGGTGATGGCATTAGCTAACAATGAAGTGATGGCTTTAAGTGCTACACTGCCTAAATCCTTGGCTGATTTGAATTTTAATAATGAACTATTCAAACTGAAGTGTATCAAAACTGTTACAAGTGGATCATTAGTGAACATAAAGGATTTAAAGTATATAACTATAGAAATCTAGAAATAGATGCAAGACAACATGATCTGTAAAGTAAAGGATTCACCTTTGTTGTGATGTCTTGACAGATTTAAAATTGTATACTAGAAAGCTTAATTTTAAACTTGTGTCTCAAGGCTCCTCTATTATTACCCATAATTCCACTGGATTTATGAAAAAAAGTACATACAATCCCCCCTACATCCTATCTTACAAATATTTGAACAATTTTGAGAGAGACATTAGGAACTTTTATAAATGTCACTTTGGTATGAGTTAGAATTTAAAGGAGGAGGAATTTGACACCTTGAAATGGTTACCTGATAAGGAAATTAGGATAACGAAGCCCGATAAGGGCAGGGGGACTGTCCAGAAGAATGCCACTGTCTACACAGCTAGGATGTATAATATATTAAACAATGATAAGTACGACAGAGTCTCCAAGAATTACACATACAGGGCAAACTATAAAATTGATTTGTCATTGGAGGACTTTGTCTGACCAAGCCACAATACATCTGCAGTTTTGCAAGTTTTTAAAGGTCAACATCCTCGGATTTCTACTATATTTGGAATCCCCAAGATCCATAAAATCACACACAACCTCCCTAGGTGTCCAACTGTAGAAATTTCTGGCTCTAAAACACACCCTATGGTTGTTGTTGTGGACGGTAAAGTAAAAGATTTTTAAAGGAACATTCCTACATCCTAAAGGACTCCTGGGATTTTTTGACCAGCATTAAACAGGAGTTTTTGGAGACATTTTACTAGCAACAGTAGATGTGATAGGTTTCTTGTATCCCACATGTGATAGGTCTTCAATGGTTTAAAGATACTTGCTACTCGCCTAGTCCGGGGAGATCTCTGCCTAACATATAAAGTTATGTCAAACCCAGAGCTGTTGGACATGCTACACCTAAAGAAATCCCAATCCCTCTGAGCTGCACGCTCTAGGGACCTAAACCTTGTCACCACAATAAACAGGACATGCTGGAGGGATAGATTCCTGTCCCAGAGACTTCCTATAGTCTGGAACAAGCTACCCGTCTATGTCAAGCAAAGTTCAAGAAAAATCTTGATGAGTGGATGGGAAATAGGAAATACACCCCGGGGATCACTTCTGTGGCTCTGTTTGACAGGGGCACATGAAATTAACTTTCTTGGGTGGCGCAAGTCAGGGAAACTTGTTGGCTAGGCTTACTTAGGCCCTTGGGCCGATAGCCTAGTACCTACCTATGAACCTGCACAACAAAGAGACTATTATCCTGGGTGACTTCATGGAAGTCATTCTACACAATAATTTAATTTTTTTTTGAAGGGGACTACTTTAGACAAAGGAGAGATATAGTCGTGGGAGCTGTGTGCCCCAGTGTATGCAAATATTGTATTGTGGCACTGGGAATAGAACTTCATTTTGCGATTTAGATACAAGGAACATATAGTTTTATTTTTGAAATTTTTGGATGATATATTTATATGGAAGGGTAGCACATTTGTAGGCAGTAAGTAAGTAAGGGTAGTAATCGACAAATGTCAAATAAATAAATTTGATTTCAAAGAATTTGAGTCATTTAAACTCTACAACTGATTTTTAAGATTTACTTGCACTTATTCTTATGTATCAGTCAATTATTTAGATGTTACTATCTTGAAAAATAACAAGACACTTGAATTTGACTCTAAATTGTACAATAAACCCATGTATTCCAACAATTTCACTAGTAATCATCAATTTGCCAGAAGAGAGGCTTAGCACCAAGGCTGAATTCTGGCAATGAGCATTTTTTATTGGAAATAATTTAATAACAAATTTTTTAGAAAGAGGTTACCCCTAGGAATGCTAAACAAAATTAGTAATGATAAATATAAATGCTCAGGAGCAACCTAGCACAGAGCCAAATGTTCAGCATATAACTATGCACACGAAATACAGTCTCTAACAGTGATGATATTTGATATAAATTCCAACAGCAGATAGATAAAGTCCAGAGGCAGAGTAAAAATAATATCCTTTTATTCCAGACACGTGTGAAGGTAAGCGCTTTCGCCAAGAGGCTTTGTCAAACCTTTAACAAACAGAGTATAAAATCTGCTATATAGCTAACTGATAATTACATAATTGATGCTTAATCCAGTCAGCACTCATCTTAAAGTCATACTCTGAACACATTCTAATACATTAAAAATATATCATAACAAATAAATATATTAAAACATCACATACATATGGATAAAACTCAAGAGTGAATGAATGTGTAAGTCAGTTACCATGAATAAAAATCTATATAAACATGTAAAAGTAGAAAAATATATATATCACAAAACATAATATTAAACACTGGTATGCTAGTCCCATAGTTTACCTAACTACCAGCCTCCTGTTTTTCAAGATAGGTTTCAAGGGAATTTTATCATTTAGCCCTGGACTGGCATGTGCTTTAAACTGGATTATCCATTTAACTTCCATTCTTTCTGTGTGATTCCTGACATCTCCACCCCTGATACTAGAATGGATTATTTGAATTACCAAAAAACAAAATGTGTGCTCTGTCCCTACTTTAAGAATATGTTTGGATACGGCATTGGTGTGGGAATGAATGCGTATCTGGTATAGGTGTTCTCTGATATGATCTTTTAGCCTCCTATCAGTTTTGCCTACATAAAACACAGGACAACGTGTACACATTGCTAAGTAAACTATATGTTCTGAGTTACAGTTAGCCACTACGTTAAACTGATAGCACTGTGTGGTCACTGGATGTACAAACATATTATGTTTGAAAATGTAAGGACAGTAGTTACAGTTATTACATGAAAATGTACCAATTCTACTGGGATGTCTCAGAACCAACTGATCATTGGAATAACAAAGCATTCTATACAAATTCTTCTTATTTCTAAAAAGAAATTGGAGATTTTCTCCCACTGTTTCTTTAATCAATGGTTCAGTCATCAGGATTTGCCAATGTCTACAAATAATTTCCCTAATGTCTCTAAAATCATAAGTATAGAACATGGAAAATGTCTGTGTAGTTTGAGTTCCATTACCTAGAACTACCAGACCAGAAGATGCATTATACCATCTACTACCGAAATCTGAGAAATAAGGGCTGGCTCTCTCATTTCTATATTATTCTATACTCTGATATATGTTATCTATATCTTGTGCATTATATGATCTCTGAAGTAACCTTCCTTTCAAGTTCATAAGCTCTTCATTGTACCCTTCTTGTGTTGGGTTTAACCTGGATGCTCTAAAGGCCTGTCCCTTAATAATATTAAAGACAAACCTAGGATGCATACTCTGTGTCTATGTAGCAAGGTATTCCTATAGCAGGACTTCCTATAAATGCCTGTATTAAGTTGCCCACTACTCAACCTCTCTATATGGACATCTAGAAAATTGATACTACTAGTGGATTCCTCCACTGTAAACTTTAGGTATTCTGTAAGTGTATTGATTTCTACATAAAAGACATACAATTCTCTCTTACTACCTGTCCATAGAAAGAAGAGGTCATCTACAACCGTTTATAAAAAATCACATACTTCTGATATCTAGGTAAAAGAAAAAGGTGCTCTCTTTCCCACATAGCCATGACCAGGTTGGCATAGCTATTGGCACAGGATGTGCCCATAGCTACACCATCCTTCTGCTTGTATATGTTATTCTTGAAAGCAAAGAGGTTATTTTCCAACACTATTTTCAGTAGTGAACATATCAACGCAACCTTAGATGTAGTAAAATCAGAGTACTGTGTAAGAAATACTTGCATTTTCTGTAAACCTATAAGGTTGGGAATAACAGTGAATAATGATTTGACGTCCAGTGTAACCAAAAAATACGGAAGATTATCATCTACTGATTTCATTTTGTCATATAAATCTAATAAAAACTGTTTTGTGTCTCTAAGTATAATTGAATTGTTATCTATTAACGGCCTCAAAGACTTCTCAATAAAAATTGATATGGGTTCAGTAACCCAGCCTCTACCTGCAACTATAGGTCTCACGGGAGGATGTAAAGGGTCCTTCTGTATCTTGGGCAGGCCTTGAATGATGGGTAGTAACGGATGCTCTACCCAGAATAAAATATACTGTTCTTTTCTGATGACTCCTTTCTCCCTCAGGTCTTCCAAAATATCATTAACATCTTCTGGTCCGGTAGTTCTAGGTAATGGAACTCAAACTACACAGACATTTTCCATGTTCTATACTTATGATTTTAGAGACATTAGGGAAATTATTTGTAGACATTGGCAAATCCTGATGACTGAACCATTAATTAAAGAAATAGTGGGAGAAAATCCCCAATTTCTTTTTAGAACCAAGAAGAATTTGTATAGAATGCTTTGTTATTCCAATGATCAGTTGGTTCCGAGACATCCCAGTACAATTGGTACATTTTCATGTAATAACTGTAACTACTGTCCTTACATTTTCAAACATAATATGTTTGTACATCCAGTGACCACACAGTGCTATCAGTTTAACGTAGTGGCCAACTGTAACTCGGAACATATAGTTTACTTAGCAATGTGTACACGTTGTCCTGCGTTTTATGTAGGCAAAACTGATAGGAGGCTAAAAGATCATATTAGAGAACACCTATACCAGATACGCATTCATTCCCACACCAATGCCTTATCCAAACATATTCTTGAACTAGGGACAGAGCACACATTTTGTTTTTTGGTAATTCAAATAATCCATTCTAGTATCAGGGGTGGAGATGTCAGGAATCACACAGAAAAAATGGAAGTTAAATGGATAATCCAGTCTAAAGCACATACCAGTCCAGGGCTAAATGATAAAATTCCCTTGAAACCTATCTTGAAAAACACGAGGCTGGTAGTTAGGTAAACTATGGGACTAGCATACCAGTGTTTAATACTATGTTTTGTGATATATATTTTTTATACTTTTACATGTTTATATAGATTTTTATTCATGGTAACTAATTTGCACATTCATTCACTCGAGTTTTATCCATATGTATGTGATGTTTTAATATGTTTATTTGTTATGATATACTTTTAATGTATTAGAATGTGTTCAGAGTATGACTTTAAGATGAGTGCTGACTGGATTAGCATCAATTATCTAATTATCAGTTAGCAATATAGCAGTATGTGATTTTATACTCTGTTAAAGGTTTGACAAAGCCTCTTGGCGAAAGCGCTTACCTTCACGCGTGTCTGGAATAAAAGGATATTATTTTTACTCTGCCTCTGGACTTTATCTATCTGCTGTTGGAATTTATATCAAATATCATCACTGTTAGAGACTGTATTTCGAGTGTATAGTTATATGCTGAACATTTGGCTCTGTGCTGGTTTGCTCCTGAGCGTTTATATTTATTACAGTTACTTTGCAAATTTTTTTTTTGGCTACGGAGCATTTGTCCCTTAGTGGGTAACGTATTTATTTTCAGTTTAAAATTAGTAATGAATTTATTCAGAAGAGGAGAATGAATTTATTTTCTCCTCTTTCAGGCAATAATAATTTGAATTCAGGTGGGGTGACCACAGAAGGTAATGTTAAATCAAAATTTGAGCTCACCTTGGCTATAAAATATGCAATTGATAGTAATCGGGTGAAATATATTAAGAACAATTGGAAATGTACTGGTTATGATGAATCATGTAGAAAGGTATTAGGAATTGACCAATGTTTCATTTACAAAAGGCACTTTAACATCAAAGAAAAAAACGGAGAAAAATTACAGCAATCATACCCATAAAGGACAAAATACTAGGGTGAGGAAATGTGGTTTCTGATCTCAATGTAAATTTATCTATGAAGGACATATTATTAAACTGTACACAGCAGACACTGAATTTAAGATAAATTAAACATTCAATTGCAATACTACAGGGGTGGTGTATTTGGCGTTTTGTGATTTCTGCCATGCATACTATGTTGGCAAAACAGAATGTACACTGAAAAAGAGAATTTATGAACACAACTACGGCATTAATAATTTTAATACCAACACTATACAAGAGTTACATGCAACAGCAATAGAAGATTTAATTTTTTGTACTTGAAAAGGTTCCTACGAATCCAGAGGAGTTCCCTGTGAGCACAAACTTGAATCTTTTGGCAAATTATATTGAATGCCAATACACCAGTGGATCTAAATGATGCTGTTTCTATTAGTAGTGTATTAAAGTTGCAGTCAGCCAAATTATAATGGCAAAATAATATATTTCACATTTTTACATATATTTTTATGTTCTTAACTAAATAGTACACTAAAATATTTTTATTACATTTCACAGTTTGCTATTTGTTTTATAATTTTCTTGTCCAAGGAATAGTTATTATATACTTACAAATGTTTAGTCTGTATCTTTAAGGAATATCTGATTATATACATTAACTGTAACTGAAGGGTGACTGGTTCTTAAGCTTGTTTTTATTGTACTTAATCAGCTGACTTTTATTATTTTGAATTCTGATGAAGTCTATCTACTAGCGTGGACAAAACAGCTTAACTCAATAAATTTGTCTCATTGGGAATATATGGCCTTTTCAATCACTGTGTAAGTGCTGGCGATGACCACGCTTTGTATGGTTTACTGGTTTTAGTGCCTGGCTCTCCTCTGCATTTTCTGGTTTCCAGTTTATTCACATCTAAATAATAAAAATATTGACAAGTTATAAAAGTGAAATCAAGGATCACATCAAAAACATGGCTCATATGATGACGTTCCTGTTTACAATTTTCTTCATTCCTTTACACCATAACTACTACGCAGACCATTGAGGAGTAAAGCCTGAATTTTCAGTTGCCCCGAAGCACTTCTGGTTAAGTGACTTGCTCAATGACAGGAAAAGACATCAACATTACAGAAAATCAGAATATTCTGTAAAACTGAAGAGCAGACAACTTTAATTTACTTAAAAAGTAAACAGTACATGTTTTTCATCAACATGTACTTTATGAATGCCATAACTATGAAACTGTATGACTGACTCTGACAGACTGTAATCCTACCAGCTGATGTGGAGAATTTGCCTACCATTGCTAAGGTACAGGGTTTGATTCTAAACTAGACAGTGTTCCTAATCTTCAGCATTTTACAAACACGTGCCTGAGCGTGTTCCGTGCATTCACTTTGCTGCACCATGTCCTCCCATGCTAAAACATCTGTGGTGTGTCCTCTGCTCCTGCTAAAACACGTCTGCTTCCCATGCTAAAACATCTGTGGTGTGTCCTCTGCTCCTGCTAAAACACGTCTGCTTCCCATGCTAAAACATCTGTGGTGTGTCCTCTGCTCCTGCTAAAACACGTCTGCTTCCCATGCTAAAACATCTGTGGTGTGTCCTCTGCTCCTGCTAAAACACGACTGCTTCCCATGCTAAAACATCTGTGGTGTGTCCTCTGCTCCTGCTAAAACACGCCTGCTTCCCATGCTAAAACATCTGTGGTGTGTCCTCTGCTCCTGCTAAAACACGCCTGCTTCCCATGCTAAAACATCTGTGGTGTGTCCTCTGCTCCTGCTAAAACACGCCTGCTTCCCATGCTAAAACATCTGTGGTGTGTCCTCTGCTCCTGCTAAAACACGCCTGCTTCCCATGCTAAAACATCTGTGGTGTGTCCTCTGCTCCTGCTAAAACACGTCTGCTTCCCATGCTAAAACATCTGTGGTGTGTCCTCTGCTCCTGCTAAAACACGTCTGCTTCCCATGCTAAAACATCTGTGGTGTGTCCTCTGCTCCTGCTAAAACACGTCTGCTTCCCATGCTAAAACATCTGTGGTGTGTCCTCTGCTCCTGCTAAAACACGCCTGCTTCCCATGCTAAAACATCTGTGGTGTGTCCTCTGCTCCTGCTAAAACACGTCTGCTTCCCATGCTAAAACATCTGTGGTGTGTCCTCTGCTCTTGCTAAAACACGTCTGCTTCCCATGCTAAAACATCTGTGGTGTGTCCTCTGCTCCTGCTAAAACACGTCTGCTTCCCATGCTAAAACATCTGTGGTGTGTCCTCTGCTCCTGCTAAAACACGTCTGCTTCCCATGCTAAAACATCTGTGGTGTGTCCTCTGCTCCTGCTAAAACACGTCTGCTTCCCATGCTAAAACATCTGTGGTGTGTCCTCTGCTCCTGCTAAAACACGTCTGCTTCCCATGCTAAAACATCTGTGGTGTGTCCTCTGCTCCTGCTAAAACACGTCTGCTTCCCATGCTAAAACATCTGTGGTGTGTCCTCTGCTCCTGCTAAAACAAGTCTGCTTCCCATGCTAAAACATGCAGTGCTGTTCACGAATGTATATGTTTTTTTTTGTCTGCCCGCTACAAATCGAATCTCTTGCACTTATTGATGATGCTGTTTGAGAATGTGAAATACGGCTTAAACAGGAATACATGTAGACAAACTTTGAACTTTTCTTAAATTCTTTTGAGTATTTAAAGTGACAGAGGAACCCTTTTTTTTTTTTTTTTTTTTTTTTAAAGCCAGCCAGCTGCCTGTGACTTTATGCTGAATCTGGCTCAGTCCACACCCTTCTTGCAAACTCCAGTATCCAACCTGAAATGCACAGAGCATGTTTTTTTCCATACTGGTCCTCAAAATTTGGTAAACTTTACCTGAAGATATTTAAGTTATGACCAATCATTAAATTCCTTAAACAGCTGAAACATTTCCTGCTACACCAATCTAAATGTAATTGTATTAGAACCAGCACCATCATTTATTCTATTCCACAACACAGTTCAACAACACTCCCTGCATTCTTAGTGCTGCCAATTCTAGGAGGTCCTCTAACCCTTATTACTCCCCATATTAATACTGAAGCTGCTGCTGCAGTCATACATCTCAGTAAATTACAGCTTTAACACTTTTTACACATGCACCTTTACCAGCTCTATCCTGGCCTTCCTCCTACCATGCCTGGGCTCCTCTAAAGAACTACAAATCCAACAACATTTTTTAACATCCTTCCACAAGCTCCGATTCATACACCTCCCCTTTTGCCTCCTTCCTCCTCCACATCTTAGACACAATTCACTCCCTTAAAACTTTCAACTTCCTCCCCTTCTAACTTCAGCACATCTACACTTTTCCCTTCTCACCATTACATACAAAAATCCTTCCCCTGCTACCCTCCTATTTCTGACAGTCATACCTTAAAGTAAAATAGTGTGCCTTTATACAGTGTTCAAATATATTATTATTAATATAAACCAAGAGAGCTGGAGGAAACAGAAGAACTGTTTGGATTACATAAAAGTGTCAGACTCCCTTACTAGGGAATCCATCCACCCACAACCCCTTTTTCGCACATGGAGAAGGGGTGTCAGTTCAATAATGACAATCATCTAGAGTCAAGGTTTACACCACTGTGTGACTAGCCTTGCCGCGGACAACATTACTAGGGAATGACAGCAGAAACAGACAAAGAGAGAGACCGAGACACAGAGAAGGAATGATATGTAAGTAGCCACCCCTGGAGGAATACTTGTTGTAACAGAGAACACATTGGACTATGAAACAAGGGATAATTGTTAGGGAATACATAATTAAACGTGATAATTATAAAAATCAGAGAATTCATTGCTCTGGGAGCACTGGGAAAAAAGGTAGGGTGAACAAATTACAAAGGATCAATGGGAGAAGTGTGCAGGGCTTCAACATATGTGACTACATAGAGATGATTTAGGATATCTGCATGGAAAAACTCGTACAGATATTTTAATACACTAAGCAGATTGCAAATGATCTTGCTTCAGGTTCAGTGCAACTGTTACTGGTGAGTGGACAGTGAGATGGGAAACTGACAGCATGTATTTTAGGAGTGTAAAGACTTGACAAAGTTTAAAGATACACTGCTAAATGCCCTTGGTCAGTTGATGGTTGAAGTTGTGGAAATTACTAAAGATAAGATGCTGCTAAGTTGGAGTGTGAAATCTGGAATGTCAGGACACAAGACCATCTTATTAACTTTAATTATATCAGCAACAATAAATGACAATAGCCAGAAAGAAATCAAGGGATGGACCAACCTTGGAAGATACAATAGGTACTATAAAGGAAATGGCAGTTAGAAGGCTTGTTAAATAGGGGAAAGAACAGGATGCAGACACATAAATGTAATGTGTGGGACCACTACCTTATAGTATGGGGACCAGAGAAAGGGGAATTAAAGATGTTGGGGTAGTGAAAACATTGTAAAAATAAAGCAGTAGTTAATGGTGTGTAGGTTTGTTGGTTGCCAATCATTTACATTTTTAAAAAAATTATGAATATGTAAATTCAGTAAGTATATGATTATACTTCCAAATGGCTATTTTCCAAGAAGTAGCGAAAGTTTAACAGCTCTCTTATATGTTGGCAAAAAAAACAACGTAATCAATGTTGCATATGAAAAACAGATTCTAAAGCAAATTGAGAATACATTTTCTCTTGCTGTGTTTCTTTGTGAATTTTGAAACATTATCAATTGTTTAAGTTCTTTCAAATGATAAAAGTTGACCAGATACTTGATGTTATTTAATGCTTGAATGCCCACATGTCAAAAGTAAGCAAATTTAATAAGTTCATAGGTGAATACTAGGCTAACTGCCCTAAAGGGCATTTTAAGCCTAGGCAATAACCAAAGGTGAGAATCTAATCTTATACATTGTGTCTTTGAGGCAAAGACTTCAACACTATGCCAAATGTCTAACCATACTCATTAGTACTCGTATTGTAATAAAGGGTAGAACAGCACTGCCTTGTGCAGTCTTTAGCCACACCATTGCTATTTTAACCGTTGTTAAGGTGCAGATCCTGCATCTGGACTTTCATTACCACTTTGTAAGTGAATGAGCTGTGCAAACTCGGATTTCAGCACTTATGTTTTCACCTTATACACCACATTAGCTGTTGCAAAAAATGCACAACTTTATGCCAAAAAGAAAGAGGTTGGAAGAAGCCTATTTTTATATTTTATCCCATCTCATTAATTAGTGTGAATGAAATTAAAACTATAGTATTAAGATGTAGAAGTAATATAAACATGCACTTTAGCAGGATGATAATAAATATGAAGTTGATGGACAGGAATACTGAAGAACTTAGTGTAGGTTATATATGATTTTTTTATGACAGTGTCACTTAAGACATAGGCAAACATACTTTAACAGAAAAGAAAACAAAGCATTGTACTTACCTGCATTATACATTACATATATACTTTATAAAAACTGTCACTCATCCCAACATTAAATACATTTTTCGGCTCCTAACATCCCTTGAAACTCATTCCTCTTCATGAGCATTGTTCTGCATGTACTCTTCCCACAAATTGTATTTCTATGTAATTTGCTCCCTCCCTTTTCTAGACATCCCACTTGCAATTTTTTTTTACCTCAAACAATATTCAACACTTCAGTTAAAAGGATGGCTTAGATTTTGTTTTCCATTTTCTAGTAAATGCTTTTTGGCAGCCAAGAGTATTAAATTAATAAGAGCTTAATATGTACAGGTAATTCAGATCCCGTGTCCCAGTTCAAAAGAATCACTTCCTTAATTACAGCAACTTGTTCCACCAATATTTCTGACAAGAGTGCTCTGCAATGAATTCTTAAAATTTGTCAACTTATATTCCCCCAAAACATTCCCAGTTACCTCTCTCTTTCCCATCATAATTACATCATTTCCTATCTACCTGAAGAACAAAATCCTTGGAGTATAAAAATACCAATGGAAACTTTTCCTAACAAAAATACTAACCCTTCTGGACTTTTTTTGCATACTTATGGGTCATACGTACCTCCTCCCATTGCACCTTTGTAAATTGCCTTTACAGTCTCTCTTCCCAATCTTTTCTAAACTTCCTTGACTGCTTCTTTCAGTTATTCAGCAATATTTTATATGTTTTACCAAATTACCTTTTTTTTTTTTTTTAAATAGAAGCTTATTTTCTAGACTCAACTAAAACTGTGCCAGAGCTGGTCTCCCCCAACCCTTTCTTTGCCTTTCCTACCAGGGACTGATATCAGAGTGCTGATAATTTCCAACCTACAGTCCAAACTTTTGCTCAGTTTCATCCCATTCTATTACCTTTCCCTATCTAGTTATTTGCTTCAGGTAACACCTTAGTTCCTTTGCCAGTTTCTCCAGTAAATTCTTGGCCCCTCCTGCTCATTTTCGATTCCCTTACAATTAGTCATCTCTACTCACAAAACTTCCTTTCTCCATCCACTGTTGGCTTAGTTCTTAGAATCCCTTCTGCAACTTTATGAATATAATACTCTGTCATGGTTTTTATTCTCTAAGGATCTCCATCCAGAATTATACCATCTCATTTCATCAACCTTTTCCACTTTGATTTCTAACCTTTTGCTAGAGTTATTTATACAAGCCTTAACTGGGTATCTCTAAAATATCCATTCAGATTACATAATCCTAACACACCTTGTACTATGGGGATGACCTTTATTTTTATTTATTATTTATTTTATTTTACATTTGTTGACCGGGGTAGTCCGACTGGATACATGTCCAATTTCGGCGGAGGCCCGGGGAGAAAAGCTCCAAAGGTTGTTACATATGCATTCATCACAATGTACAGACAGAACAAGAGTAAAAACAACATAGTACAAATAAAACACACTTTACAGAGTCAGTTCAATTTATACAGTCTCACAAACTTCTACTCTGGCTTAATAAGTAAAAGACAGTATAGTTCCATTTACAAACATAATATTAATACACTAGTGTGAATGATTATTTAGTCTGGCTTGGAGCAGGGACATATCCACTGAGTCCTGAAATACTCCTTAAGAGCTTTGTTGAATTGAGATAGGGTATAATCTAGGGTGATGTTAGCGCTTAACTTTTGCCCTCCTTCCCTCCCAAATAAATTCCTTCAACTCTTCATTAATTATCATCCACAACTTCTCTGGTTGATAAAAATATGCCTCACCTGGATATTAAACTAACGGGACTAGAAACATTTTCCCTGCTTGGATCTTACTATCTATAATCAAGAGCTTCCAGTTTCTTAATTTTTGTATTCTCTTTTGTTTAAATTTCTTCCCACATATCCTTAGCTGCCACAACAGAATAATTTTAATCCATACACCCAAATACTTCAGCACTACCTACAGTTACGGGGACATAAGATGAACCAATTCATGAGTGGGTATAAAATTTCCCACTATAGCTTATGTTTTATCTTCATTGACTTTATACCCTGAAAACACTTAAAACCTAAAAATGTTCCACAACACTGAAATACCCTTTTCTGGATTTGTCAAGTACAGAATAATATCCTCTGTAAATAAATCTAACATTTCTTGATTACTATGCCCATTACAGCCTTGAATTTCTAAACCTCCTTAATTTTTTTTGCCAATGAATCTAAATATAAAACAAATAAAGGGGATGAGGACACCCCTGCCTGGTTCCCTTGTTCAAACACAGCTTACCAGAGAGAAACCCAACCAGCTTAAGTGTTGCCTCTGACCCTTCATATATCCTTCTAATTAAACATATTATTCTAACAG
Source organism: Protopterus annectens (assembly GCF_019279795.1). Taxonomy (NCBI): domain Eukaryota; kingdom Metazoa; phylum Chordata; order Ceratodontiformes; family Protopteridae; genus Protopterus; species Protopterus annectens. The sequence continues at coordinate 805,140,595 of NC_056750.1, read as the reverse complement.
GGACAGCCTTTATGTAATATCCCTTCATGTAAAGTCCCAGCTTACTTTATCAAATGCTTTCTCTTCCTCAAGACCCACCAAATCAGTAGCACTTCTTTATATTGTTATTCCTCTTTTGTCATCATTGTTCTATTAATGTTGGCAAATGTTCTCCTTCTCTCCACAAAATTGCATTGATCCATATCAATTTTGGCAACAACTTTGTCCTTCTCTTAGCTAGTATACACATAAACAATGTATAATCATAGCTCAAAAGTGAAATGGGTCTGTATGAAGCTGGGTCTGAAGGGTCTTTATTTTTTTTGGGTAATCCTGCCACAGCAGCTTTCTCCCATATCTTTATTACTTTCTTCCTTCAATTTCCAAGCTTCCGCAGCAGTACAGTCTGTTCCTGGAGAATTCCCTGTTCATCAATTACACTGTAGATCAATATGTATGTATACCTTTATGCTTTCCATGGGCTTGCACATGTGTATAAATAATGAGCACATGTGAGCCTGACTGCCATTTTGTAATAAGTTTAACTGTTGAGACGTATGCATGTATGTCTGTGTAGTCTATCAGTTAATCAGTTCATTTATATTTTGTACTGCTGCTTTCTATCCTGATGTGTTTCTATGTAATAAAGCTTATAAACGAACTACCCTGCCTGTTCATCTTCAGTTGTAAACCAAGACGAGTGACATATACATTACTATTATCTCCTTTCTTCCCAGCTTAACTATTAATTTTTTGAGGGTCATTTTCCTCTAAACTTGGCATAACAAAGTCTTCCATAAATATTTCCATTTGTGCCTTTTCTTGATTCCACATTCCACCGCTTTATACAACTTTTCATACAATTTCCAAAATATTTCTAATACCTCTATCCCTTATTTTTCTTGTTACAGGCTCGCAAAGTGTGGTGATAACTCTTTCTACTTTCTGTTGCCTAAGTCAATGAGGTAAACGTTTTTGTGTTCTATAGTTTTTATCAAAAAAAGATTTGCATCTAAACTCATGCACAGTGTTCAAACACTTTCTTATTTTCCCTTTGGAGCTCTGCACTCACTCCATCTCTTCTTCTATATCACCCTCCTTGTTCTGCAAAATTTTAACCTTTGGCAGTCCTTATAAATAATTCCAATTATTTCTTAACCATATCTCTTCCTCTTATTTCTATTCTATGTTTAGACTTTATTTTCATTTTATCCTATTCCATAGCTATCCATTCTGAAGAAATTTCTGTCAGCCCTAACAATTCAAATAATTTCCACTACTCATTCTTTAAATTCTTCTCTTTTTAAAAGGTAAAAAACAAAGTGTCAATGTATTTTTTGTACTTAGCACTGGTTTTTTTTGCATCATTGCTTGATCTAAAATAGTTACCGGATTAATGCACATGCTCCTGTAAAATATAATTTCTCCATTTCTCCAAGTTTTTTGGGTTTCTATTACCATGACAGGAATGGACCCATTCCTAAGTCAAAGTATAATTAAAGTTCATGAAATTAGTATTATTTCAATCTTTGATGCCAGCCAAAAGTGGTCTTCGCAGCACCCGCAATGTGCCCAGTAATGATTCCTTTTGCAATTCGTACAGAGTTTCAGGTATCGGCAGCATATCTAAATATGATTATAGATTCTTTTTTAGAAGACCATTGCTCCTGCTACTATTGGAACTATCTGGGTATCTTTCTTCCATACTGCTCATTTCTGCCTGCAAATCCTGATATTTTATGACGTTCCGTCTCTTTGTATACAAGACACTGTAGTCACTGGATGTGGTGATTTCAATGATCAATACTACTTTCGTCGTCTTTTCCTGGACCACTATATCCGGTTTTCTAGCATCTATCTTTTGAACTGTTGGTAACAGATGATCCCATATGATGTAGACCATCATTTCCTATGATGCTTTGTGGCTCATATTTCCAGTGTTTTTCTACCACTTCAATACATAATGTTTGCACAACCCCCAGTGCAACAGTCTTGCCACATTATTATGCCTTTCAGTATACAGTCCTTCTGCCACTGGTATGTCGCAACCAGCAATGAGGTGTGCAACTGCTTCCAATTCTGTTTTACAAAACCTACATTTGTCGTTTTTTCCCCAGCTGTTCAATGGACTTTGTAAAGCAACGTGTACGTAGCCCACTATCTTGGGCCACCAATATTAACCTTTCATCTCTTGGTTTAAATTCACCTCTCTAACCATTCCTGTGTTTGTCCCTGATCAACAAGAGGTTTTTCCAGAAGCCTTCTATACTTGCAACTATATTTATGCATTTTCCACATTTCTTGCCTTCTCATCTGTTCCTTCACCTTACATTCTTTCTTTTGTTTTTTGGCACATTCAGTTGCTGCCCGATTTTATCTACTTGTGATTTGATTTCCATTCCTGCTTGATGCCGATATGCTTCTGCTAGCCTAAGCAGGGAAGTCATCTTAGATTGATTTCCATTCCTGCTTGACGCCGATATGTTTCTGCTAGCCTAAGCAGGGAAGTAGTCTTAGATTTATTCTCCTCGTATTTCAAAACATTCACATTTGGGTCTTGTGAGGTCATCAGATAAGTGTGGAGTCCCACAACTGCAGATCTATACATGTAATCACTTTCAAGGAGGACGATCCCTCCTTCAGAATGGGGACTATATAATCTTAGTATGCATCGATTTTTATAAATCATTTTGTGAGCATGAAGCATTCTTCTTGTTTTCCTATCTAATCTATCCAACACGTTTTGGGGCCAATCAATCACTCCAAAACTGTAAGGTAGGACAAGAAGAGAAAATTGGTTTATAGCTTGGATTTTGTTCCTAGATGTCAATGCTGTTTTTCAGGATTAATTTAAGTCTTCTAAAGTACTCCTTACTAAGTTTATTCACATTTGTTCATGTGTTATTGCTGATCCTTCATCAATTCCCAAATATTTATACAGTTCCTCTTGCTCTAGTTCTTTTATATCATATTCCTGCCCCAAAATGATATTTTCTTGGTGCTGCAGCTTTCCTGCTTTAAAGGTTGCTTTTGCACATTTATCAAGACCAAATGACTATCTTAGATCATCTCAAAAAGTTTTGACAACTTGCAGTTGTGCTTTCAGTTCCTTGTCTGATGAGCTATACAGTTTTAAATCATTGGCAAAGAGATGAGAAGTCTTTACACTTTGTTGTTTTCCAGGAGCCAAATTATAACCATGGTCTAAGCTGTTACGTAGACATAAACCAAATGAAAAAAATACCTAACAAATTCAAAATACGGCCAAAAGGTCCAGGACAATCAAAAACGTTGCTGTAAGAGTCTTAAATTTATTAAAAATTCATGCATAAATAATAAAATAAATTTAAAACAATATATGTCATGCGCTTTTGTCTCTGACCATTCAGAGACTTTATCAAGATAAAAATCACTGCAGGCAAACATCATTAAATAGTGAAAAATACGCCCCCTCCTTCTTGGAATAACCAACAAGAGTGTAGAAGCATTCCAGCCCTATATTCAAAAACCTAATACAATTAAAAGTGATAGTAAAAATAACACAAAATGTGCAATAACATACTATCCAAATACATTAATATTTAGATTCATGTATGTAAAAGTGCTTCCAACGTAAGGATTAATTCCAGTGGAGTGCTTTACTGCATACAGTTCTTAAAAACGCATGTGTGTTTATCCACTTCCACTGTAAAGTCTGTTTTTTGAAAGGTAGTAAAAGTCTCAAGACAACTTGCCAATTTTAAGAAAACATGATTTAAAAATAGTGTAATAAGCATGCTACATGTGTACTGCATGACTGCTCCCAGATCAGTGCCAGCATGTATCGCATTTTGATATTGCTGATCTGGAAGCAGAAAGTCAGACAGAGAGAAATAACCAAGCAGCTGTACTAATATTTTTAATGTTAAAAAAAAGCAGTGGAACACTTTAATTTAAGATTGAGCAAAAACCATTATAGCAAACTGTAAATTTAACTAAAGTAAAAACCTAGTAATGACAAGCTAGCTTTGTAGCAGAAATGTATTTCTTGCTTTTTTATTAGCGACAAAATATTATAGTCAGTAAGTGCGGACAAACCTATAAAACCAACAAAAGCAGTTTGCCCTAAAACTCATCTGTATCTCCTCCCAGCCTCACAAATACTGCCACCTCCCCACAAAGGAAGTGCACACAGAATGACACCACAATGTCACCCAGGAGTGTGCCATGCAGAAACATGCATTGGGCAAAGATGAAGCATCACAATGAAAAGACCATATTAGCAAGAGATTTCCTTCCCACTACAGTAAGAGTCATAGTACTGTAGGCCTGAAAGTATAGCTCTATCTTCCATCTGTTGTCATGTGTATGCTGTGTTTACTACTGTGTTATTTCTGTTTTTTCAGCAGAGTATGAAATTGCAGGAAAATAGCCAATCTGACAGAGGAGGCAGGAGAGAGACTCTCCAGGTGACAGAGTTAAGTTTACTATCTTCCATTACCCATGCTTTACCTGTTAACCAGAGCAATGATGAGTTTTTTTCTGCCTGCATTTTACTGTTTTACCGTTGCTTAGTTGTTCATTGGCTTTCATGCACCAGTGAGCCTTACAAGGTACAGTCATGTAAATAAACAACGGTAGATGCTTGAATGATCACTGCTGCAGTAACCTACACTGTATGGATTATATCCTGCTAATGATGCAATAGCCAGCTTCCAAAGTTTCAGGGCACCTTCCACTCACCCAAACCATTAGCTCAGCAGACCTGACTAAAAGCCATGTTTGGGCACCAAGCCCTTCAGAGCTTTCATGCCAGCAGAGACAGAGAGGGAAGCTAAAGGCACTGAGAAGGACAATGTTAGGTAAATAATAATAAATGTCCACACCTTAGCATAAAAAACAGAAAAATAAAGGGAAAGAAGGGAGGTGGTATTTACAGTGACCATTTGAACATAGACTGCTACGGCAATTTTACTTCCACAACTGCACTATGTTTTTCATATGGATCGATGCTGCAGTAGCCCAAGCTATATGGGTAGCTTACGACAGCCCAATATGACTAGTAGGAGGAAGAAGGATCCAGGAGCCCCCCAGAGAATGGTCCTAGAAAAAACTGCCCTAGCCCTGGAGAAGGAGTCCAATTTATAATGCGTTGTAAATACTCGCATGGAAGACAAAGGTGCTACTTCTATAATGCAACCCTTTCCAAAAAGCGTCAAATAAAGTCAAGGCCCTGGTCGAATGAGCCTTGACTTTGCCTGGAATAGTTTTGTTGCGCTGGATATAATGAAAAGTAATACCATGAGAAGAACACTTGGAAATACTCTATTCTGACAAGGTTGTTCTTTGCTCTTGCCTTCAGAAAAAAATGAAAACCTGATCAGAAGTTCTGAAAGATTTTTTTTTTTGTTTTTATCTTCACAAAAAATGAAAAATAATGAAAAGTTCTGAAAGATTTTGTCCCGTCAAGATGGCGCCAGAATTGTCAGTGGACATGCAAAGTAAGGAGTATATTTTCTCCTTCATTTTTAGGTTTTGAAAAGAAGGCAGGAGATATAGCTTGGCTTAAGGTAAAGTCAGACACCTCTTTAGGCATAAATTAAGGATTAGTTTTTAAGGAAATATTATCTCTGTGGAAAATGAAATAAGGTAGACTGACTGCTTGCAAATCAGATGATCTTCTTGCAGAGGTTGGAGCAAAAAGTAAATCTGTTTTCCACGTCAAGAACCTCAAGTCAGCCTGATGAGCTGGTTTAAATCGAGAAAGAGTTAGTTTTTCTAACAAAAGTTAATATATAAAGGAGGAGCCAACTTATTTTCTAGCAGGTTTAATATGCAACAGTCCTTTCAAAAACATATTCACAGGACACCGCATTGAAAGTGGGGGATTTGTGGGCAAATATGCTGTGATGGCCATCAAATGAACGTGGACTGAGGAGTAACTTGATTGGATAGTAACTCGCACAAATAATGTAAAACGAGACAAACATTTGCCCTGAATGAGTGCTGGTTCTTTTCCTAGCAACAACAAGAAAGCCTTTTCCATGGGTCTATATCATGTGATCGAATGATTAGGTGATCGAACACCTAAACATCGACCACGTAATATCGAACTGCAAAATAACGAACACTGCTGGGAAAAGTTACAGTTGGCCACAAAAAAAAATTAACTTTACAGCCAAACTAAGTGGGGGGCTTTGCCCCCCACACCCCCCGACGTGGGGGACTGTGCCCCCCCACACCCTGCCCAACTAAATATACCAACTCCGAGATCGCTCCACAGTGGAGAAAAAGGCAAAATCCAGCGAACGGCCAAGGGAAATCCTTCCCTGCATTAAACTGGCTGTTCGCTGTTTTTTTGGTTTCGATATTACGTAGTCAATGATTAGGTGTTCGATCACCCATTTATTCGATCACATAATATAGACCCTTTTCCATTTACTAATATAGTATTTTCTAAAAGGTTTCTTGTCTCCATTAATACCTTCCGCACATCTTCAGAAAAAAGTGCCTAATTCTATAATCCAGTCTGCTATAGTTGTTTGGGGTCTGGATTTATCAAACACCTCTGGTCTTCTGAGAGTAAATCCAGTCTGTGAGGAAGCTTGTCCTAATTGTCCCTGGCTATTTTTAAAAGGGGAACCACTGCTGCATCTTTGGGAAGACCTTCTGAAGCATCATAATGACCACAGAAATTATTGAGAGGGGTGAAAAAGCATGCAGGAACATTTCTGTCCAAGGAAAAGAAATGAAAATCCATTTCTCTCTTCTAAGCCTTCTTACTAGGAGTCCTGGAGCAAAATTTTGCCAATTGAGTGTTACAAGTCATAATGCTTCCTGAGGGATGGAGAAATATTACTGTTTTCCCAGAGAATCCTTCAAAGAGATTTGCTGAAGCCACACTCCTCAGAATCTGAATCAAAAATCTGTGGAGACAACACATAATCTGTTCTTTCACAAACAATTTGAGGTTCAAACTCTTGAATCTCTTCAAAAAACAAAGAACCCCTTTTTCTTTTACCAGAAATAAACATACAAGAAGGGTCCACAGCCTGAACTAAACCGTGGCTAAGCCCAATAAATTACTCTTGTCCAAAGAAACTGAGGCAGGAGAAAAAGAAGTTATGTACCTACCATAACGTTCCATGTTAGTTGTCTCCTCTCGCCTTCTTTCCTGCTGGTTGGGTTCGGCGCCAATCCTCGGCTCCGACTCGACCATCTTCTAAAGCAGAGTTACATACTGGCTCGAGACCTCCCCATATCCCATGATGCCTGGCACTAGAAACCCAGATCGCATTTGGTGAGACTAACAGCAGACAAAATAATGAAGGAATCCTATCATACATAAGCCCAACTATAGAGACTACTAGGTAGAGTGGGATAGCCAGAGAAGACTCAGCCAGTGTAAATCAAAAGAGAAACTCTTCTCGATCTAGTAGGATAGGGGGATAGAGGGTGGGACACAAGAAAGAAGGCGAGAGGAGACAACTAACATGGAACGTTATGGTAGGTACATAACTTCTTTATGTTAAGTTGTCTATCTCACCTTCATTCTTGCTGGTTGGGACTGCGTCCCTAGCACCTGATATCCTGGGTGGCTCAGTGGAACAGACTCTTCAGAACAGTGGAACCAAAATCAGCTCTGCTCCTGGAAACCACGTCCAACTTATAATGCAAGATGAAAGTATGAGGATTTGCCCACGTGGCCGCTGCACAAATAGATTCCATGGGCAGCCTAGCTTGAAATGCAACAGAAGTGGCTAATGCTCTGGTGGAGTGGCCTTTTAGGTTTAACAGGCAATTCTTTCTTCCTCAGCTGATAAATAAAGGTTATGATAGAAGTCAGCCACCTAGATAAAGTTACTTTTGATACTGGTAGGCCTTGTTTGCCCTCTGCATAAGAGAGGAAAAGCTGATCCGATTTTCTGAAGTCCTTAGTCCTATGCAAATAAAAGCGCAGTTGCCTGTGAACATCTAATTGATGTAACTTATATTCTCCCCTGTTGGAATGGTTGGGAAAAAATACAAGAAGGTCAATGGACTGGTTCAAGTTATTCTCATAAGAGACCTTAGGAAGGAAGGATTAGTCCTAAGAGCAACCCTGTCTTTGTGGAACACTAGGTACGGGGGACAGATACAAAGAGCCTGCAGTTCAGAAACACTTTTCGCTGAAGTAATTGCTATCAGAAAAAGTGTTTTCCAAGATAAAAACTTCAAAGAACAGGAAGCTGCAGGTTCGAAGGGGGGCAAAATTAGAGAAGCTAGAATCAAATTCAGATCCCACGGGGGTGGAGGATATCTAACCCGGGGCCTGAGCAGAGTGGTTCCTCTGAGGAAGGCCTTACAAAGCTTATGAGACATTATACTACTTTCTGAAAGGCCAATGTGAAAATTTGAAATTGCGGCTAACTGCACTCTAATTATAGTGGATGCGGACCCAGTATGAAAGAGCTCCACAAGAAATTCCAGGATGTGGTAAACAGGGGCTGAAAAGGGGTCTTTATTCTTAGCCTCTGCCCAGGAAGAAAAATGTTTCCACTTACTAGCGTAAGTTTTTCTAGTGGTAGACTTGTACGATGATAAAATGATTTCACGCACCGATTGGGAGATATCAGGAAGCCTGGCTAGGGTTGGAAGTGGAGCAATCAAGTCGTGAGCTTGAGAGATTGTAGGGAATGATGCAGCCCGCCCGACTGATGGATCATTAGGTCTGGAGCTGGGACCAGAGTCCAAGGCTGCTCGATAAGATGATGATGAAGGAACGGAAGCCATATTTGTTGAGGCCAGTACGGAGCAATGAGGATCATTCTGCAACCCAATACGGTAGCTTTCTGTATCAGCTTGGGAATTAGGGGAAAAGGAGGGAATGCGTACAGAAGTCCCTCAGGCCAATCGTGGACTAGAGCGTCTCTGGGGGAATGCTCTGGATGTGGTAGGAGAGAGAAGAAGTTGCTACACTTGCTGTTGAAGGGAGTGGCAAAGAGGTCGCAGCAAGGTTGTCCCCATTTGCGGAAGATTTGGTCCGCTACTACTTGATTCAGAGACCACTCGTGAGGCATGAGAATAGCTCTGCTCAGCCTGTCTGCTATGACGTTGGATTTCCCAGGGATATGCATTCGGTCAGAAACCGTTGGGAAGAGATTGCCCACTGCCAGAGTCTGAGTGCTTCTCGACATAGGGGGTAGGACCTGGTTCCGCCCTGCTTGTTGATGTACCACATGACTGACATATTGTCCATTTGAATTGCAATTGTCCCGGTAGGAAGAGAGTCCTGAAGAGCTTGCAACGCTAAAATCACGGCCCTCATCTCCAAGACGTTTATGTGAAGATGGTACTCTTGAGGTTGCCAGGTACCCTGGACTGTTCTGCCCTGATAATGCCCCCCCCCCCATTCAGGGAGGCATCCGTGGTCACCGTAGCAACTGGAGGAGGAAGTACAAATGGTCTGCCCAGAGGCACTGACGAGGAGACCATCCACCACGCAAGGTGCTTTTTGCATGTTTCTGTGATGATAATCATGTGAGACATGGGAAGTTGCTGGAAGGACCATTGGGTAAAAAGAATCCATTGGAGGGTCCTCATGTGAAAACGTGCCAGAGGGACGAGTATGATTGCTACTGCCATGAGACCCAGGGTTTGGAGGACGAACCTGGCTTGAATTCTTTTGCACTGTAACAAGACCTGGACATGCCGCCAAATGACTAACACCCTGTCTGGTGGAAAGCTGGCTAACCTGCCTTTTGTATTTAAGTTTGCGCCTATAAAGATGATAGACTGACATGGCGACAAAGCAGATTTTTCGAAATTTATAGTGATACCTAGTCTGGAGCATGTCTGGATAGTATAGTCTCTGGCTTGCAGCAGGTGATGCCTGGTGGTAGCAGTGAGGAGCCAGTCGTCTAGATACGGAAACACCTGGAATCCTTGCCGTCTCAGGTGAGCGGTAACTACTGCCATACATTTGTGAATACCCTGGGGGCTGTGGTGAGACCAAAGGGCAGAGCTCTGAACTGATAATGGCTGGCTCCCAGCCGGAAGCGCAGGAATCTTCTGGAGCGCCTGTCCATTTTGATGTGGTAGTACGCATCCTGAAGATCTATGGAGCAGATCCAATTGTCCTGACCCAGGAAGGGTAAAATGGACTGTAGTGCGACCATCTGAAACTTCGTTCTTTGTACAGACCTGTTTAGTCTGCTGAGATCCAAAATGGGTCTCCAGTCCCCCGTCTTTTTTGGTACCAAAAAGAACCTTGAGTAAATTCCAGATCCTTGCTGGCCTGCTGGGACTTGCTGGATGACCCTTTTTTTTTAGCAGTTTTGAAACTTCCTGAACTGCCTGATCCCTTAGATTGGGTGGAACATCTGGAAGGGACTTGTTGGACAATAAAGGAGCGTGAACAAAGGGAATTCTGTAGCCTCCGGATATAACGGACTGTACCCATTTGTCTTGTGTTATGTCTTGCCAGGCTCTTGGGTAAAGTGATAATCTACCCCCGACTGCCTCCAGAGGTGAGCAGCTGGGCAACCCTTCAGGGATGCTGGAAGGGCTTGTCAGAGAAAGATTCTCTGCTGCCCTGGTTTTGCGGACCCCCTCTGCCACAAGGGCGGTGTCTGTTATTGTTCCCTCCTCTGCCTCTGAAGGGGAAACTCACCACGTGTGTCCTGCAAGGCTCCCTGGGATTTCCGGAACCACATCTTTCCACTCTTCTGACCCTTGGGATATGGTCTGGAAGGAGTGGAAAAATGGACTCCTACGGCAGAGAGAGTCTTGCTTTCCTGCTCACACCTGGTAAGGGTATCCTTCACCTGTGATCCAAAGAGAGAGGAACCATCAAAAGGGGTGTTAGTGAAGGACGCTCTGAAAGGTTCCGCAAAGTTACATAGCCACATTCAAGCGTGCCTCTCCTTAGGGCCACGCCTGTGCCTGCGGCTCTACTCGCCCCAATTGGCTGCATACGAAATGAGCCTCATGGAGGAGTTTACCACTTAAGAGTCGACAGCTGGGAGGCTGCCTTAGCCTGGGTCCCCTCAGCTGATGGATCTTGGAGGGTATCTCCAAGCTCTTTCAGGAGATCCCTCTGAAGATGGGTAAAGTGGCACAAGGTAATTCAGGGACTGCATAGAAAAGGTCGCTGAAGAGAACATCCGCTTTCCATATCTGTCCATCGTCCTGGACTCCTTGTTAGGGGGATGGACAGATGAAGAAGTTTCAGCCAACTCCTTCTTTGTGGCCACCACTACCACCATGGCATCAACGGGGACACCTTTGGTCAAGATCTGTTTGTCCTGCGGTGCAGTAATGAATTTGGCAGGTCTTCTAGGGTTTGGTTCCACTGTGTCTGGAGCCGTCCACTCCTCCTGAGCCACCACAGACATCAGTGGGTCGAAAGGCGGAGACACCCAGGAGGTGGAAGTTCAGAATCCAAACGCATCCAGGAATACTGACTCATCCTTGGAAGGGCTTAAGGCAGTCCAGTTCCCCCTCTGACTAAGCATCTCAAGGATGTCTGAGAATGAAACCTCTTCAGAGGGGGATCTTGGGGACCCTTCCAACTCCTCTAAGTGGGTATCCGATGTGACAGACTCGGGGGAGTCAACATGCTTCCGCTTGCATTTCCTCTTGCGAGGTGGCTCCTCTGAATGGTCAGGGGAGGCCTTGGAAGAGGAGGATACACCCAAAGGGGTGTCCTGGAGCGCTAGATCCCCACGCTTGGGATGTGGAAGAGGGGCAGAGGCTGACGCAGGCACCCTAGGGGGAGGAGCCGATGGGGTTGATCATGGGACTGACTCTGGGGCCAGTACACTCCTCATCACCTCGAAGGTGTCCCTGCCCGGACGCAGAGATGGCTCCGGTTCGGAAGAAACCAGAACCCCTTCCAGTACCGAGGGGGACGGTTCTGAGGCAGATGTGGGAGCCGAGCTCACCTGAGCCGAAGCACCGAGGGGGAGAGCGGGGTCAGACAAGGGTCCGATGTCACTCGCCCCCTCGGAGCCGACAAGGGAGTCTCGGCGCCCAGATCCCTCCAGGGACGGTACCATGGAAGGGATCAGAACTGACGATGAAACCGAAGGAGAAGGTATCGGAGCCGACGGTTCCACAACTTGAACCCCAACGAACTCCAGTTCCGAGCGCATAGGATGAGTCGGAGGAGGAATATCTACAGCTGTGGATGGAGCCGACGCCTGATGAGGGGGGCTGGACAACATTTTGGCTAGGGCCTGCGATTTTAACAGCCTACTGACCACTCTTTCCAAGTTATGGCCCGAAAGTCTTGAGGACTGAGAAGAGTGGGATGAGCAATGACTACACTCCGAATGGAGCAGAGGCGACTTCGAAGCCGAATGTATCGACTCCAGAGAAGGAGACCTGGACCTTTTTCGACTCTCAAGACGGCTCCGAAGAACGTGTCGGAGCCGACTGGGAGGGAGGAACATCGGTTCCAGCTGGAGCCGAGATGGATGGATGGTATGGCTTCACCCAACAACGGCTCCGAACTGGGAGCCGAAGTTTAGGTGGCCTAGAAGATTTCACGGGCTGAGCCTTCACCTGTGAATCATGGGGTTTAAGCAGACCTCTCAAGATCAATTTGTTTTTGCGCTTCTGCAGGACTCTTGGACTGAACGCAAGGCAAATCGAGCAAGAGTCCTGCAGGTGCATGGTGCCCACACAATAAACACAAGAAGTGTGACCATCTGTCGGACATCTTCTGACAGCATGAGTCACACTTCTTGAATCCGGACGGCTTAGGATCCTTGGACATCCTGAAAGAAAAAAAAAACACACACCACAGGGTTAAGGTAACAAACCACAATAAAAATACACTACAGTTACCAGAACCACTACACTACAACAACTATAATGAACTATAGCTAAACTAACTAACAATAATAAAGGAATTCTTAAAAAAAAAAAAAAAAAAAGAGAGAGATAGGGAGAAAAAAGGTTATCCTCCAACTTAAACGGAAACCTTTTAGAGGTAAGGTTATCCTCTAACTTAAAAGGAAAACCTTAAGAGGAAAGAGAAAAGGGGGAGGGGAAACTCTCTAAATAAAAACGAGTTTCTGAGGGGAAAAGACAAGGATTCAGACGCAAACACAGTATAATACCAAAGATATATCTAAACGAGAATTTCTATGCTAAAACTAACTAGTTTTATGACAGAAAAGACACAATATAAAAGTTTTATATGACCTGTGCCAGTAGAGCAACCTCGCAGCAGAAGCGGAAAAAAAGATCTGGGTTTCTAGCGCCAGCCATCATGGCATATGGGGAGGTCTTGAGCCAGTATGTAGCTCTCGAGCTTTAGAAGATGGCCGAGTCAGAGCCGAGGATCGGCTCCGAACTCAACCAGCAAGAATGAAGGTGAGATAGACAACTTAACATCACATATTTCTTAAGTTTTTCGTTTTGACAGGAATTTTTGAAGAAAGAGACCCACTTCTGCCAGGAAAAAACTTCCTAGGAATGAGCACATCTTTCTGGCTATGCAAAGTGTCGTTCTCTGCCCCTTATACAAAGGTCAACAAAAGTGCTTCCCCGTCATCCACCAAAAGCATTCTAACAGCTACAGATGATGTGTCCAACTCCAGGTCCACATTGGCTGCAGGAATTACACAAGCAGGAGCAAAAGAAAAAGACGAATGGTCTAAGGAATAAGTTTTGGCCACTGCAGTCACCCATTTGTGGCCAAGCCACTTAAGGAGCTTTGCTCTTTTTTTAGTTGGTAAAAGGAAGAAATGAGGAACCAAAAGTTGTCGAATGGTTAAGACAAATTCCTTGAGAAGCCTGGCAGCAGTAATCGATATAACAGTCAAATAGTAAAAAAAGTAACACAAGTAACATCTTTCTCACAACACAGCCTCCCAAAAAGTAGAGTAAACGAGGTTTTAGTCGAGAAATAACAGTTTAAAATAAGCTTTAACACAAAAGTAAAAAAGTGACGCTCTCTTTTAAATTAAACGTAACAACCTACTGCCAATCATTAGCGGACTGGAGTTCCGCTGTGGCGACCCCTAACCAGGAAAAAGCCGAAAGATACAAACAAAAACTGTGATAGTCATTTATAACACTTTTTCCCAGGTTTAAAATTATGTCACAAAAAAGTACAATTTCAGTCATAGAAAGTAAAGTGGAAGTTTTTTCCCCAAAGGGAACTTATCTGCCCAACAATGTAACAGTGTCAGCTGTCCACTGACCCTTGAAAGCACATAGAAGTACTCTCTCCTCAGCAGCAGGAAAGCACTGAAGGGTTTGTCGCCTTAACCTGTCATTCAGTCAGCTCAGCAAGGCTACACTAAACGTTTGAGCATGTAGGAGGTACCCTGAAGTTTTGGAAGCTGTCTGGCTGTTATATCGTTAGTAGGATATAACTCATAACTTAAACTACTGAAGCAGTAATCCATATGAAGGACATCTACAATGTGTATAAAAAGAAGTTATGTCTTACCATAACGTTCCATCTGTATTGTTGATCCTCGTTCAGTCATTACACCTGGGTTATCGGTTCCGACCTTGGAACCGAGCCGGCCATCTTCCAAGCTCGAGACAGCCACAAACTCTCGAGCTAAACTCTTACCCACAATTCCCCTCTCCCTGTTACCTCAGATTGAGTTTGCAAGTCAAAGAAAGTAGAGGCTACCTCTGGTCAAAGGACCTAATGGAACTGGATGAGGAGACTCAGGAGGGGGAAGAAGGGAGGGTCGTAATGACTGAATGAGGATCAGCAATACAGATGGAACGTTATGGTAAGACATAACTTCTTTATCTGATATTGTTAATCCTCATTCATTCCTTACGCCTGGGACAGAGTCCCCAGCTACCTTTATTCCTAGGAGGCTCTCATGGAAGGACATTCCTGAGCACCAATGAACCAAAGGACGCTCTTCCTCTGGAGGCCAAATCCAATTTGTAATGGCTGATGAAGTTATGAGGCCTAGCCCAAGTTCCAGCTGCACAAATGTCAGGTAAAGGAGCTCTAGCATGGAAGGCAACAGAAGTTGCTACCGATCTAGTGGAATGAGCCCTTACGGCTGTAGTCAGACGGATATCGTGAGTTTTGTGAATACAGTCTTTTAACCATTTAGCCAATGTGACCTTAGAAACAGCACATTCAAGTCTAGGCCCAGAATAAGCCAGGAATAGCTGATCTGACTTGTGAGAAGCCTTAGTTCTGTCCAGATAAAAACGGATTTGCCTGTGAATGTCTAGAGTATGCAGACAATACTCCCTTCTGTTAGAATGATTGGGAAAGAAAACTGGCAAGTCAATGGTTTGGTTAATGGACATTTCAAAGATTACTTTTGGCAGAAAGGAAGGATTAGTTCTCAATGACACTATCTTTATGAAAGATCAAGTAAGGCCATTTGATGCATAGAGCTTGAAGTTCAGAGATACATCTGGCAGAAGAAATGGCGACCAAGAACAAAGTTTTCCAAGAAAGAAACTTGAGGTCGCATGCAGAAGCTTTTAGAAAGGTCTTGCATAATTTGTGTGACATAAGGGAAGAGTCATGGACACCATTGTGAAAATTAGATATTGTGGCCAAATTAACTTGAATGGTAGAAGCAGAAAGGCCAGATTGGAATAAACTTGACAGGTATTGCAGTACTACCGGCACTGGTGCTGAAAAAGGGTCTATCTGTTTTTCCTTAAGCCAAGTGGTAAACCTTTTTCCACTTGCTGAGATAAGTAGTTCTGGTGGAAGACTTATGAGATGCAATAAGAATGTCACACACTGGGGAAGAAAGATCAGTCTGCCTGGCAATCACTGGAAGTAGAGGAGCCAAGCTGTGAGCTTCAGGCTGTTCAGGTTGGGGGTGAATCAGGTTCTGCGGATGGGAGATCAAATCCAGAGTTGGATCGAGAATCCATGGTTGATCTTAGCAGGTGAGGCCATAGGATGGAGAACCAAATTTGATGAGGTCAAAATGGCGCTATGAGGATTACCTTGCTCTTCAACCGGCGGGCTTTCTTCAGGAACTGAGGAATGAGAGGAAGAAGGGGAAAGGCATAAAGCAGACCCGAGGGCCAATCGTGGACTAGAGCGTCCCTGGGTGACTGTCCCCAACGGGGAATCAGGGCGAAGTAATTGCTGCATCTACAATTGGTTGGGGATGCAAAAAGGTCGCAGCAAGGGAGACCCCAGCAGTTGAAAATCTCCGCCACTATAAGAAGATTCAGAGACCACTCATGTGGTTGCAGAATGCACCTGCTCAATCTGTCTGCTATCACATTGGAACTCCCAGGAATGTGCTTTGCTATCAGAAAGCGGTTGGTAGCCATCGCCCATTGCCATATCCTCATGGCCTCTTGACAAAGTGGGTAGGATTTGGTTCTACCTTGTTTGTTGATGTACCGGACTACAGCCATGTTGTCCGATTGTATTGCAATAGTCCCTGACGGAGGGAGGGGATGAAATGTTTGCAATGTTAAAAGCACTGCCCTCAGTTCTAGGACATTTATATGCAGATGGGCTTCTAGTTCCGACCACGTGCCTTGGATGGTCTTCCCCAGAAAAAGCCCCACCCCCACCCCATCAGGGATGCGTCCGTGGTCACTGTGGCTTTGGGCTGTAGGGGTGTGAAGGGGCGAGACCATTGTGACGGGTTCTGCGACATCCACCAAATCAAGTCTTGTTTGCATCTCTGAGTCACCCGAATCTGGGATGATAGAGAAAACTGAAAAGGGTACCACTGGGTGAGTAGTAACCATTGTAAAAGCCTCATGTGGAATCGCACAAGGGGGACAATGGTGATGGAAGCTGCCATGGAACCCAACAGCTGGAGGACAGAATGTGCCGTGGATCTTTCCCTTGAGAGGATGGGTATGAGTTTTTGTTTTATCCTTAAAATTCTATGCTCTGGAATAGATGCCGTGCAGTTCTTTGTATCAAACAGGACCCCAATAAATTCTATGGATTGGGATGAGGATAGGTTGGATTTTTGCCAGTTTATAGTTACACCTAGTCTTTCTGCGGTGTGAAGACAGTATGCCAAGGCTTCTCCCAATAGATGTCTGGTGGGGGCAGTGATGAGCCAGTCGTCTAAGTATGGAAACACCCGGAATCCTTGCAGTCACAGGTGAGCTGTGACAACTGCCATGCACTTTGTGAAAACTCTGGGGGCTGTAAAGAGTCCAAATGGCAGTACTCGGAACTGGTAATGACTGGCTCCTGCACGGAAACGAAGGAATCTTCTCGATGGTCTGTCCACTTTTATGTGGTAGTACACATCTTAAAGATCTATAGAGCACATCCAATCGCCTGCCTTCAAGAGTGGGAGGATAAACTGTAATGTGACCATCTGGAATTTCTGTACCTCTATGAATTTTAGCACACTGACATCCAAAATTGGTCTCCAGTCCCCGGTCTTTTTTGGCACCAAAAATAATCTTGAGTAGAATCCGGGTCCAATCTGGTCTGGTGGGACTATTTGGATGACTCTATTTCTTAGCAGCTTTGAAATCTCTAATGCTGCTTCTTCCCTTTGACTGGGTGGAATGTTGGGTAAGTTTCTTAGGGGGGACGGGACAAAGATCGAAGGGAATATGATAACATCT